>NC_056620.1:16809735-17044735 GCF_018340385.1 Cyprinus carpio
GCCTTTATAGTTACTTTAATTATGAGAATTATTACATTAATATAATTACAGTACTGTTCATGAGATAGTTACTTTAATTATGAGAATTATTACATTAATATGTTATCGTATGATCGTTGATACTGTACTTTACGGTATGTGCCTCTAAGTGCAGTACAGTATATTGTGTTCAGAGCCATACTTTTATTTAAAATTTTTACGAGTGTGCATGTGGTAATGTTACGGGATGGTTAAAATTTCGGCAGGCATGATGTCATAATAATTCATGAAAAACAACTTCCAAACAGTGAGTGTAAATATTACAAGTTGATCAGATGGAGTAGGCTTACGGGAGACTCATGAGGGAATACACAGAATTTATACACTCTAAAAAATTATGTGTTGGCTCAAATAATAATAATAATGTGACTGCTTCACTCATTTTATGACAAAGTACAATAAAATGAGGTTCAATCCAACAAACCACTGAGAATATTTTTTGAAGGTGACTTACTCAAATTAAGGTTCTCATCACACTAATTGATTTGTTTGCCCTGAAATCAATTAATCTTATCTTCTTGGGAATATAATCAACAGCGAGTATAGTCACATGTTAAATGTAATCTTATTTAGTATGTAAATTTTATGACCTGCTAAGAGATGGGATATATAACTTGTGGGCGGGTGGGTGGGTGATTGGGTGGGGGTCTCTCTCTGTTTTCGGCGGTTGAAAACTCGGAATAGTGTAAAATGACCGGCATAGTTTTGCTTTTTTAGTTTAATTTTTTAGTTAATATTACACACAATATTAAGTTCAAGTGTTAAGTTCAGCATTATCTCATCAAAATACTGGGCAAATTAATGAGCTTTTTTACCTTTTGCACACCATACATAAATTTTTAAGCTGTGGTAAGAGGTCTTTCCTGAATTTTGACAGCACTTCACATATATTTTTTAAGAGTTTGATACATTTTGTGTTACTTCAGTTTTTGTTGAACACTTGTTTTTAGGTCTTTTTATTACATTTTGAATGGCAGACATGGCAAAGCCCTAATTGCGCCTCTTTCTTGGTCCTGTGATAAGATTTTGGTTGAATTAGGCTTGTTTTACCTTTTATACCTTAAAATGAATTGAAATAAGGTAGAAATATTTACGATCTGATCCATTGTAAAGGGTGTCCATGATCAATAACAGTTTTTGGCATGCAAAACAATTGAAGGCATCCTTCCCATTTTTAAACCAGTTTCCAATGAGAGCAGGTGGTGCATATACAAGTCACACTTTTCTGAAGAGAAATTTATCTTTGGATACCCGCAACATAAAACAAAGTTTAGGTAACAACTTCCCAAGACTAAAGTTATTCTGGTCTGTGTGTAGAGGAATAAAAATAATTATGTTACCTGTGCACTACTTGTGTAGTCTGTTGGGTTGAACAATATTGTGGCATGAGAGCCACATAAAGCCAGTAAAAAAAAAAAAAAAAACCAAGAAACAAATATCATTAAGCCTAGATCTGCAGTTAATGTTTCTTCCTCTTTATATATATATATATATATACAATATACCCCTTTGACTGACCATAAATTATCTTTATTAATACTGCCTTTGGCGGCCAGATTGCCATCAGGTCATAGAAAATCCTCTTTGTGGAAACTAAACAGTTCCTCTTAAATTACCAGATGGTGATAAAATTAAAAAAGTGGTACTCAATATTGGAAAGCAGCCAAAATTCAAGAAAATTCTTTTTTGTACCTAATTTAGAACTTCTAAAATTTGAAATTAGGTTTACTTAAGAAGCGTTGGAGCAGTGCTTAGCTAAAAAGAGAAGAGTTCTTGAGGACAGCCTCATGAAATTATCTCAAACCCATAATTTTTAGTTGTCTATCTTTGGAGGAGAAATCTGAACTTGCAGCTTTGCAAACTAAAATAGATGATTTATATTTATCAGAGGTTAGGGGTGCTTATATAAGGTCCAGGAAAAAATGGCTTGAAGAAGGTGAACTCAATACTGCATATTTCTTTAAGCTTGAAAAACGAAATTTTACCCTTTCTACAGTTGAGAAATTATCTGTTGATGGCAAAATTATAAAAGATCCAAAGTATATAGCCAATTTTTATAAAAATCTGTATAACTCAAAATGTACAGAGCAGATGTCGAATTTGTTTCTGGACACAGTTAATAATGTTAAAGCACACACGTGACGTACATGCGTGATGTCACGGCGCTACAGTCTACAGCGAGGAGTACTTGGGGCGACTTGTTAATCTGAAAAACAATAAATCCCAGGATGTGATGTGCTTACAGCTAGGCTGTACAAATTATTTGCTAATGAACTTTCTCCTTTTTTAACAAATGTTTTTTTAAAGAGAGTGTTGATAAAGAAGCTCTACCTCGTTACGTTAACATGGGGTATCATCACACTAATTCCTAAACCAAGAAAGATCTTACTAATTTGGACAATTGGCCTTGTAACAATCTTGATTATAAAATTTTTGCATAATATTTGCTAAAAAGACTTAAAGATTGTTTGGATAGCGTTATAGATGAGACTCAATCTGGATTTATGAGAGACCGGCATATAATGAATAACATTAGATTAGTTTTAGATTTAATTTGATTATAGCAATTTGGTGGAACACAATAGTTTTATTCTTTTCCTGGTTTTATAAAGCTTTTGACTCCGTAGAGCATCATTTTATTTTTAAGGCAGTACAAAAGTTTGGTTTTTGGTGAGTATTTTTGCAGGGCTGTAAGAACCCTTTATTATAATTGTAATAGTACAATCAAATTAAAATCACGGTACTTCTCCTAGATTTATTTGTCACGTGGTATTAGACAAAGGGTGTCAATATCCCCTTATCTGTTTTTACTAGTTTCCCAGATATTTGCATCTTATGTTTCACAATAGTGGTCTTCATGGGTACATATCTATTGCTGACAAACAGATACTCATCAGTCCAGCTGGCTGATGATACCAATTTTTTTTTTTGCATGATGCTACTCAGAGTTCAAGTAGCACTAGAATATATCCAGCAATTCTCCAAAGCTTCAGGCTTAGTCTTGAACCTTTCAAAATGTGAACTCATGTCCATCAAAAGAGTGTAATTTATCACACACACATTTAGTAATATTCAAATTAGAGATCTAGGTATCATATTTTAGGTATTATTATAACAAAAAATGAACTAGAAAGATGCTCTGTAAATTTTAATCCACTAATTGAGAGTACCCAGAAAAAACTTTATATATGGCTCCAGCGAGATCTGTCGTTAAAGGGAAGAATTTTACTAGCCAAAGCTGAGGGCATGTCCACGGTTAACATCGCTGCTCTTTTTGGAGTGTTGACACATGGATTCTTAAAAAAATTGATACCATGCTACTCAACTTTGTTTGGAAGTTTAAAAACTCATTTTGTCAGAAAAATCTGTGCTTATGGAACACTATTGAGAAGGGGGGGCTTAACTTTCTTGACTTTACTACTTTAAACCACACCTTAAATAAACTTGATAAAAAACTTCATCAATAAGCCTGCATCTATCTGGAATTTGATCCCTAATGCTATTTTTTCCAAACTAGGGGGTTTAAAATTCTTATTAACCTGTAATTATAGCATAATGAAAATCCCTGTTAAATTATCCCTTTTTCATAGGCAAATGTTATTAGCTTGGTCCCTCATCTTTAAACACAATTTTACTCCTCACTCTTATATAATTTGGAATAATAAAGACCTACTGTATAAACATAAATCTCTTTTCTTTGATAATTGGGTTAGTAATGGAATTATTTTTTGTATCTCAACTTTTCAATCAAAATGGTTCAATTTGTAATTATTCTGAGTTCTTGGTAAAGCATGGAATTCATGTTACTCCAAAGAGTATGCCATGCGTGGCTGATGCAGTGCCACAAGGGTTATCATGCTTTATAAAGGATTCTTTTCCATTTCTTTGTCGCTCAGTGGATCTGTGTAAGACATTTGTAGGTAAGCAATGCTTTTCTTCATCTAAATCAAAAAACAATATAAGAAAAATTCGAGTCTTGTTTCAGGAGGAGTCTGTCTCTGTGCCTTATGTAATTTCTTATTGGAATGGTTTTGTAAGTGATATTCCATGGAAAAAAGTTTGGACATTACCTCACAAATACCTGATAAATAACTAACAAAACGAGATAAATTAGCTTTAAATTAATTCATAGGTTTTACCCAGATAAGTGCTTTCTCAAAAGACTTAAGAATGACATTGATACCCTATGTTCTTTTTGTTCAGAGAACCCTGAAACTACTTTACATTTATTTTGGAACTGCTCTTTCACAATGACATTTTGGTGTGACATTTGTGATTTTATCAAATGTTATGTGAATCCTAACTTTGAATTAACATATAGAAATGTCATTTTTGGTTTTCATGAAGGTGGAAAAGAAAAGTGATATTTATTTTATAAAACCTTATTTTTCTGTTAGCTAAATTTACATTCACAAATGTAAATTTTCGAGAATGCAATCCTCTTTTTTGAGAGATTTAAACATGGAAATGAAGATGAACTTTGATTCTATTGAGTTATCTAAAAACTTAAAGCTATGAGAACAGTGGCTGTGTTTAAGGACTTGGCACTTAATCTGGACTGAAAAGACTGAAGGAACTTAGTCTGGACTGAGGGTCTCTGGGTATGGTTGTAATGTAATGACAATGACTGTTGTTAATGTTTTGTGTTTTTTGGGTTTTTTTGTTTGTTTGTTTGTTTGTTTTTTGTGTGTGTTTTGCTGTTATCTTCTACAAGCATTTAATAAAAAAAAAAAAAAGAGAGAGAGAAACTGCGGCGGCTCTCGCGGTACTTTGATGCCACACGTGACAGTCATGTGGCGTTGGCGCCGTCTCAAGATGGGAAACGACTGAGTGACGACACAGCTTCATGCTCATTGGCTGAGAATGTCAACTGATACATTTTCTCTTTATTCTAAGAATTAGATTACCCATTTATATATTACATCACGAACTAAACAAAAACAAAACACGCCTAGTGAAGTTAAGAATTAGGACATCGTTTATTTTATTTAATTATTTTTCTCTTAATTCGAATTCTTCCTTGTAATTTTCACTTTATTCTATTGTATGTTTGTGTGAATTAATAAATCAATCCATTAAAAATATACATGCACACATACATATCTAAATGGACTGTTTAGCCATATTATGCCTCAATCTTTGTGTGGTTGCATCTGAGAAGTGTCAGGATCTGGCTTAAAACAAGGGAAGAAATTCTGAAGATGTTTGCTACAAAACAACTTTTGACTTGCATAGTATGGAAAAATACTATGGATGTGGTATTTCGATTACATTCACTTCGTCTGCGATAACAAGCCTTTTGTTTTCCTCGCGCAGAAGTGATTAACCGCGCGCGCAAGCATCAGTTGTACGCTCGGTTATTAATGGCAGTGAAATGCCGCCATAGTGATGTGGGTTCACTGTGTGTGAGAGAGAACATGATCTTTACGCTATTTATATGTGAGTATATGAAATTCAAATGCTGTTATTTGACCAATTCTGTGAATAATATTGACTCCTGTCTTCACCTGTAAATTGCTTTGGATAAAAGCATCTGTTAAGTGATTAAATATCCATATATATATATTTATCATGTTTCATCTTCAGGTTACAGTGTCTTAATGATTGTAACTGAAGGAGCATCAGTGGAAAGTTCATCCAGGAGGAAACACACACTTCCCTGTAGCATTAAAATGATACAGAGATTAACGTGGATCATTACGAATGGAAACCAAAAATGTTGTAAGAATTCTGAAACTAGAATATCTTTATGGAGGTAAATTTAAACCAGAGCCCTCCATTATTCACCCCAGTTATGCAGGTCGGATAACAGCACTCATTTTATCCCATAAACACTCACTCTCTGCTTTCTGATGAACATCTCTGACACATTGATCTCATGCTCTACTGCTGCATGGACTTCACACTTGAAAACAATCTGACACTGCACAAAGTGGACTATCAAGGTATATGCTTCAGGGCAATTTTTATGTACATTAAAATATATTAATTTTAAATGAATGATCATCCGTGAACAATTAATGGTTTCAATTCAGTATCGATTTCAATATCCAATTTCCTTGAAAACAAACACAGGCGAACCAAAGAATGTTGTCATATACTCAGCATTCTGTTAGGTGATGTAGATTTCAGCACTAAAGATGTTGATCAGGATACAGATACTATCAGTCAATGAATCAGTGATCATCAAGATCGTTCTTATGGCTGCATGTCATCTGTGTGTGACTTCTGCTACGGTTACTGGTGTTCAAGTGTCTATGTGTGTTGGAGAGGACACGGACTGTGAGAAAGGTTGATTTTACTTGAGGTTGTGATTTTTAATTTCATGTATACCAAGATTTATTTAAGTTTTTTTCAATAATGTTTTGGTATAATTGTTTTCTCATTTAAAGGTTGTGGAGAAAAAAACTAATAACCTGAACCAGGACTGGATTCACAATAGTGTTAAGGTAAGAATCTCTCATTTTTGGTAGTTATTAGTTTGTAATTACCCACATAAGACTATCACATTCTCTTTTTTTTCTTGACTTTCCAGGGTAAAATGGGACAAAGATGATTGGACACTGGTTGAAGTTTTGTATACACCGATACCTTAATGATTATTCAAAATTCTTTATTCACTTTGGATCTTTCACCTTTTGTCTTTAATACAATGTGTCTCTTTGATAATCAGAGTAGTTTTATAACCCCATGTTTTCAGATACGTACTTCAATGTGCAGATGCAGATGTGCAGATTGCTATGAATTGTAACACTTAACTGTTTATGTCAATGCTTTATGTCAATACTTTAAATATCTAACTTATGTACATGAATAATGGACAATACTTGCAATGGCCTATACTGTTGCATTTTATTGTGACTATAAGGTATCAAAAAAAGGTATCAGAAAGCTCCTCTCTCACAGCAGCCTTTTCACAATGTTTCCTGTCTCTGATGGTTGACTAAATTTAGCTCTTGTGCCAGCGATTAAAAAAAGCAAGTCGTCTCACGCACAATGAACCGAGACACTCTTTTTAGAGAAATACTCCTGATAAATTGATGTGATAGTTGAAATGAAGTTTTGAGTTGATTTATTTTTGGATGCATTTTCTTATGGGTGTTTGAAGCAGTGACTTTGGTGGACATGTCCTAAACTTTTTATGGAGACACATTCAACCTAATCCATAAGTTTAAATATGTATTTTAATATATATTACATTTTATTATAGCAGATAATTCAACAATTTTTATTTTATTTTTTTTCTGTATAATACCTGGAGAAAGCATCTAGTCACTCCCTGCTATTGAGATTAATGTGAACAGATACTGTAGCTCTTTGCAGGTATTAGTTCACTTTGGTTAAGCCCATTTCTGACACCTAGCGGCGGAATTGCTCTCTACATTTTCAGATTCCTAAATGAATTTAGAGTCGGCTCTTTATTATGGATTGTTCGTGATTCAGTCTGAATCGAATAGATCAGCTCGTTTCAAACTCGTTTGAAGTGGTCTACCTCTGATTTACTGAGCTATCTCTGGATTAAGTGAATATTTACCTACAGTCAATTGAAAATAAAAAAGCATCAGTTTGCAGTGGTTAAGAAGGTCTTTTTAAAATCTGCAGGTGACGCTTGCTATACTATGTACTATGTAGTACACTGTACTATGGTAATTTTGGTAAATTGTCACGTGTATTAAATATTATAGATATGTTGTCTTTATAGATTGGTACTATATATTGTTTATATATATATATTGATTATATATATATATATATATAATATCGTATATTGTTATATATATATATATATATATATATATATATATATATATCGTATATATATATATATATATATATATATATATATATATATATATATATATATATATATATATATATATATGTATCCTTTGCCAATAGAAAAGCCTCTTATATTTGTAACATATAAAATAGGCTGTTTTTTGAACATCTTTGTTATTTGTTTGGGGATATATTGTTACTTTGTTAATTTCTCTCTTTTTTTTTTTCGTCTTTTTTTTTTTGCAATGCCTATTTATGCATCCCTGAAAAAAATAATTAGTTTTATTTGCTTGCCAGATATTTGTTTTCTACTCTTTTAGCTTTTTTTTTGGCTGCATAAAAATTATTCAGTGTGAGGGGTGTGATTTTTGTTTTTTGAGTTTGTTATCCCAAGGCGTTTTCCACTATGGCACATGTTCTCTCTGTGTCGCAGAAAGGCTTTACAACCCACTGAGAAACATCAAGCACAACTCAAACCAGTTGTTGCTGATCATACTTTATTTTGTAGTTTCAGATTGGAATTGTTCCATTGCAAATCTTCATGCTATCATGTCCATGTTTTCTCATACAAATCAGTCACTAGCATCACACTTCTGCCAGGAGTAACTTTTAGACGGTAATCTCTATAATGAATTATGTTAGCGGGAGCATGGAAGTCAGGAGCTAGTCCACATGGGTTTCAACTATAGTTGCTTTCTTTGAGCTCTCCTGCAAAATAAATAAATAAATAATAAGCACTAAAATAAATATAGTAATTAATAGTTTATACCATGGCACCACAATCATCAGTTTTCCCCTTTACTATTTATGCAGTTACTAGGGTCCTCTAAATGGTTGCTAGACTGTGAATAGTGTCAGGGTGGTACTGAAATGCTGCTTGCTAGCCTGAATCAAAATGTTCTGATCCAGATTTGACGCAAAGTCTGATTCATAAGTAGTAGTAGGCCCTATATGTTACAGCTACAACACCACCACTAATTAGGTGTAGAACACTATATTAAATATTTGAACACTATTAGCATTTTATGTTGATACAAATGCTTGAGTTTACAATTTACAAAAGCAAAGAGTGAATTTTGTTCCCCAGCTCTAGTGATAACTCACTGCAGAACTCCCCCTGTTCAGTCTCAAAGCTTACATAAAGAATAAATACATTGTTAAAGATTCACTAAATGTCAGTTGCTATTGATTTTTAGTATTGATGTGTTTTTTCTAGAGAGTAACTGTGATTCTTACGGCCTTCACACATGGAAGACATTCCTTTTTCCTGAAATTCCAGAAACTGCTGGTATTAATCACCTCTGCTGTGGAGATTTTAGTACAGCGTGATTTCACCTTTTCAGCATCTGTTAAAAAACAAAACAAAAGCAGAGTAATCCACAATATTTTGCAAAGCAAACACTTCACCTGTTATAGTGCAGATCACATGCAATGAACACAAAGACAAACTCCTCAAGAGGATCATTTGTGTCTCCATGTTCACAGCTGATCTCCAGCTTTCACTTTATTTATCTGAGAGCATATACTCAATGTTCTTGTTAGTTCGCCTTAAGTAGTAATAAAGGGGGGGAAAGAAAAAAATAAAGAGGAAATTGCATGGGCTACACCCTATCCATTGCAAGCACATTTATTTTTGTGGATGATTTAATAATTTTTCTGTCTCGTCAGCAAATCTGGATATTTGTTTAGTTTAATCTGTTTACTGACAATCATTAGTGGCTACATGTTTTGAAAAATGATTACATTTACTTCAAATAAATTAGAGGTATGGTTAGGTTTAGAGGTTAGAGTTTTAACTACAGTGTAACTACAAGTTTGAATTAAACTCTTAGTGATACTAAATAAATAAAAAATCTTAAAATATCTGTTTTAGGAATACCTTGATGACATTTATTTTATAACATTGCTGTAATTTCTGAAATTTTATTTATAATAAGCTAGAATTTTTGCCTCTACACGGACAGTGGGTGCAGACATCAGTAGACTTTGCTAATGGCAAAAATTATGTCATGGATGCCAAAGTATGCTTATATTGTAGTCTGATCAAATGTTCAAAATGGTTTAAAGAAATTCATATGGATTCCTTCAATGAATGGTCTTAAATATGATTTAAGACTGGACAGTTTCAATGTTTTTTTTCCCCCTGAAAATGTAAAGCAGATAAAAGAAAGCAGGTATGTGAAACATACCAACATTCTTATAAGCTAAAGGAACATCTAGGTTTTATTTTTGTGTTTTTTTTTTTTTTTTTTTAATATACTAATGAAATGAACACAGTATTGTCATGGTTATAAACGTCTTTGAGATTAGACTGTGTACAGAGAGCTTATATTATAGCATCCACAAATGGATGTGGTCTTCTTTAAGGAGGGCTTTGTACCTTTGACACATCCTTTTAGCAGCTGACAACATTTACAAACTGATGTAAATGCAAGTAACCACAAAGAGAGTGAGAAAATGATCCTGGTACAGATTATATGTGAGAATGTAAAGTTCTCAAATGCTCTGTTTTCATGAATAAATGTCAATAATAACTATGATCCAGATTATCAAGTGATTTTTTCTTGGATTTACGTTTTTTCCATATAAATCAAAATATTTTATCATTTCATTTATTCTCAGTTCTCTCGGTTCTACTAGCATCGATTTGTAATGAGTGAAAGTTAATAAGTATGTTTGTAGAACACTTCCCTGTAGCATTGAAGATGATAGAGAGATTACCTGGATCATCACAAATGAAAACCAAACTTTTGTTAGAATTCTGAGACTAGAATATGGTTATGGTCCAGAATCTAAACCCAAGCACTCTAATATTCACCCAAATTACGCAGGATAGATAAGAGCTCTCAGTTCATCCACGAACACTCACTCTCTGCTTCTGATGAACATCACTGACACTGATCTCATGCTCTACTGCTGCACTGACTATAAGATTGAGCAAACTCACTGCACAAAACTGGACTATGAAGGTATGATTGAGCAAACTCACTGCACTATATTGGATTATGATTGTTTTTTTGTTTTTTTTAAATTTAATGTTGGCCTAAAATAAAAAAAAAGTGACCCTTTTTTTTTTTATATCTGCAAACATTATGGTATTTTTATGCTTTAGTAGAGTCAAAAACTTACATACAGCACCTTTAAAGGTTGTACAAGAACTAATGACCTGCATCAGGACTGGATTCACAATAGTGTTCAGGTCAGAAGCTCTCATACTAGTAATATAAGATTGTATTTACCACATATCACTATCAGATTCTCCTTTTTCTTGTTTTCCAGGATAATTTAAAGTTGGGTCATTTGGATGAGTCAAGATGCCTGCAGACTAATGTGACAAAAATCAATTTCAGGATCACAGCAATATGACATCCTGCAAATGTAGGGCTCTTCCTAAGGTTTCTCGTTATCAGCAGCACATGAATAGACTTTTTAGATTTTTTTCTTTTTTGATTTTTAAAAAAAGAAAAAAAAGTTTGTAATTATAACTAACATTTCTTTTTCTTGCAGGCTTAACATTTATATGATTTTGTGTAGTATCTTCAATAAAGATCATGTTGCTACTTCTCTTGAGTTTAAGTCAACATTTTATTTTCTGTTTGCAGCAGCCAATCACAGAGACAGACATGAAGACTGCATGTCTTCCGCAAGGAACATAATCTTCCAACTAATTTACCAAGAACACAACACTTGCAATACAAAAATGACACCTAGTGGTTATTCCAGGATACTACATTTTGAGTACTGAATGTCCCCAACACTCAAGACAAATTTGGTTAGTGTGTAGCAATAATTTGTGCATATGGACAGAACGCTAGACATCTGAATAATAACCATAGGAACACATGACATGAGGTAATCAAAAACCTCAAGGTAATCAAAGCATTTTCAAAGGCATTGTCTAAATTCTGTGTGGTTACTGCTGTGCAGCAGGTATAGTGGAACACTAGAGATCTTAGTCTGAGTGATGGTGTTCATAGGGGGAGGTCTTTTAAGAGATGTACAGTAGCAGTCAGATGGAAATAATGTGTCACAAACTTACCACCACCCTTTTGAACCATTGCAAGTTATCATCAAAGCATTCACACACCATCACCCACAAAATCATCAAAGCATTCACACCAATCACTCACAATAAACTTAATTTAGGCAAAAATGCACATCTTGAAATTAAAATGTTCAATCTCTGATGTGTGACTAGATTAGACCGGAGAAACTGTCTGTTTCTTCAACTACTGTAAATTAATTTTTTTTATGTGTTTTTTTTTTCTTCAGAAAAACATTTCATTCACAATATGTATTGTTTTTAATATCATTCTGTGGAAGTGTGACATTGTGAGAGGTAGGGTATCACCAAAGAGTGGGTTGCTTTACAAATCGAGTCCAGGCTGGGGTCAAGCTACAAGTTTCTTTTTTTAAATCATCAACTCCAAAAGCCAAAAGTTAGAACAGACGAGAAACTTACCCAGCTTCTCTCCACACACACCAACAAAAGAGAATCAAAGTTCCTTTGTTTCCAGATCATCACTAGCTTTTTTTCCTTCACTCCCAACAGCTGTGTCTCCCCCCGCTGAGGAACATGGTAACTGTAGTTTGGGACCGGGGGTCATCTTGGTTTGTAGTCCCCATGCTGCAGCCATCTAGATGGCATATATACCTTCCCTCTAGACACACCTTCTCATGATGCCACAGAAGAAATTAGGGTCGGTAAAATGGAATAATTTGGAATAAAATAATACTATTAAGTATTATTCTCCAGCCCGGGGTCTTCACATGTGGTTGCCACACGCACAAGGTACGCTCCTTCGTAGAATCCACCTCAAGCCGCCCACGGTTTGCTCTAGGCCTAGGGCCTCTGCTCAGCATCATATGACCCCTTTAAAGAGGCAAGAGTATTAAAGTAAAATATACACTGTAAGAGAAAAAAAAATCTATATAGAAAATTCCTTCATATTAACACAGTACACTGGACACTATTTTTACGGACTTTACCTTTATATGACGGGGAAAAAATGAAATCTGTAGAATAAAAATTAACCCCTGAGACATTGGGTATGATAGTTGTTGGAATGTCCAAGTCCAACTATTATGTCTTTGATATAATGTGGCTTGATGATATTTTGGTATTGATGTGAATTAAGAGGAGAAGTCAAACATACATGAAATAGTTGGAAAAAAAGACACAAGAGGAAAGACTTTCTCATTGTCAGCACTCAAGTTCATAATGTACCAACTTATTCATGCTTTGTAACATTTGATTATGGATGATGGAATATACATAATCAGTAGTACAATGTACAATGCATAGCAATAAATAGTACATAACCTGCAACCAGCTGTGAAGAAAAGAATAAAGATGCTAAAGAGAAAATATGTCTTAAAGTCTGAAGAAAGACCTCTTGCACACATTCAGAAACATCAACCACAAGAAAAACCAGTAGATTCTGATCAGAGTTTATTTGTTGTTCCAGATTGCAGCTGTTCATTACCTTCATCAAATGACAAATAATTTTCATAATTTTCAAATCCAGGTTTGTTTTCACACACATCAGTCTTAATTCACCTAGACTTGCGTCAGCCTTCTTGACACATGAGTTATTGACACAAGTCCATTACTAGTATATTGCATGAAATATATTCATTTGTGTCAATATAATATATACTAATATTTTATTTAAACATTTTGTAACAGTTGTTCACTATAAGTCAGTTTCTGAATAAAATAAAATTACTTCATTCTCAAATTGCACAACAGGATGATTCCGCTTCGTCAATGCCTGGGCTGAATCCGTGCGGGTCTGTGATGAAATAATCAACTTGCACTGTGGATCGCTGAATGGGTTTTTCAAAACCATGGAGTCCAGTCCGGGCTCGTCACATGTGGTTGCCGCACACACAAGGTATGCTCCTTCATAGAATCCACCTCAAGCCGCCCGCCTCTGCTCACTCAAGCCGGCCACGGTTCACTCTAGGCCTAGGGCCTCTGCTCAGCATCATATGACCCCTTTAAAAGAGCCAAAGAGTATTACAGTAAAATATAAACTGTAAAAGAAAAAAAAAATCTATATAGAAAATTCCCTTCCCATATTAACACAGTACACTGGACAACTATTTTTCGAAACTTTACCTTTATATATGATGGAAAAAATAACATCTGTTGAATTAAAATTAACCCCTGGGACATCAAAAATGCAAGTTCAAGAAATGTCTAAGTCCAACTATTTTGTCTTTTATATAATGTGGCTTGATGATATTTCGGTATTGATGTGAATTAACCGGAGAAGTCAAACATACTAATAGTTGGAAAAAAAGACACAAGAGGAAAGACTTTCTCATTGGTCAGCACTCAAGTTCATAATGTACACAACTTATTCATAGCTTTGTAACATTGATTATGGATGATGGAATATACATAATCAGTAGTTCAATGTACAATGCATAGCAATAAATAGTACATAACCTGCAACCAGCTGTGAAGAAAAGAATAAAAGAATGCTCAAGAGAAAAGAATGTCTTAAAGTCTGAAGAAAGGAGCCTCTTGCACACATTCAAGAAACATCAACCACAAGAAAAACCAGTAGATTCTGATCAGAGTTTATTTGTTGTTCCAGATTGCAGCTGTTCATTGGCTTCATCAAATGATAAAAAATTCCAGGTTTGTTTTCACACACATCAGTCTTAATTCACTCAGACTTGTGTCAGCCTTCTTGACACATGAGTTAATGACACAAGTCCATTACTAGTACATTACATTGAAATATATTTTCAGTGTGAAATATAATATGTTCTAATATTTTATTTTAATCACTTTTGTAACAGTTTCACTATAATTCAATTTGGTTTCTGTTATAATTAAAAACTTTCACTCTCAACGCACACTGACACATGCAAAATATTATATATATTCAATTGAAATATGCGTAAATTACAAACATGTTCTATATATTAAATTGAAATATGCGTAAATTACAAACATGTTCTACAATTCATAATTTTGAAACTTGTAACTTCTTGAGAGATGTGTTTCTCATGACTTTTAGACATGATTCATAATACTCTGACAGTTGTTGTTTGGTAGATCACTCCCACACGAAGCCTGCAGTTACTAACAGATGATGTTTGGTGTTGCGTGGTGTTTGTTTTTTTGCGTACAACAACAACAAACAAAACAGCATGAATACAAAATACTACACTACAGCTGGCCAAAATTTTTGAGAATTCATAAATATTAGTTTTCAAAAAGTTTGCTGCTCAACTGCTTTTAGATCTTTGTTTTCAGTTGTTTCTGTTGATGTACTGAAATATAATTACAAGCACTTCATAGACCGTTTGGAAGGGCAGGTTATATCGACAATTACATGCCATTTGTGCAAAGAGTCAGTGTTATTTGGGCAGTGTTGGCCCAGCTAACTTTTCCAGGAACCTCTGGCATTCGACTGGCATGCGTCTCAATCCAACTTCTGGGCCACATCCTGGGACTTGCTAGCAAACCCCTTCTGTCATAATAAATTCTTGGAGTTTGTCGGAATTAGTGGGTTTTTGGTTGTTACCACCCACCTCTTGAGGCTTGACCACAAGTTCTCAATGGGCTTAAGATATGGGGGGAGTTTCCAGCCCATGGACCCAACAGTTTCAACCTTCTGGTCCCCGAGCCACTAGGTTATCACTTTTTGCCCTCATGGCACGGGTGCTCACTCGGTGCTGGAAAATGCATTGTTCTTCACCAAACTGTTGTTGGATTGTTGGAAGGAAGTTGCTGTTGGAGGGGGTGTTTGTTTTGGTAACATGCTTTATTAATTGCTTTTTTTTTTTGGGCAGAATTGTGAGTGAGCCACTCCCTTGGATGAGGAAGCAACCCCACACATGAAAGGTGTCATGATTCTTTAATGTTGGCATTGACACAGGCCTTAATGCTAGCGCTCACCTTTTTCTTCTCCACAACACGCCTTTTTTCCAGATGCCCCGAAACAATTCGGAAAAAAGTGCCTCATCGGAGAAGATGACTGGCCCCAGTTCCTCAGCAGTCCATTCCTATACCTCTTCTGCAGAGAGTCAATCTGTCCCGGATGATGTTTTTTGGAGAGAAGTGGCTTTTTTGCTGCCCTTCTTGAATACCAGGTCCATCTTCCCAAAGTCTTCGACTTCCCTGTGCGTTCAGATCGGCGCTCACACCTGCCTGCTGCTGCCATTCCTGAGCAAGCTCTGCACTGGTGGCACTCACAATCCCGCAGCTGAATTCCTCTTTAGGAGGACTATCCTGGCGCTTGCTGGACTTTCTGGACGCCCTGAAGCCTTCTTACAAGAATTGAACCTCTTTCCTTGAAGTTCTTGATGAACCTATAAATTGTTGATTTAGTGCAATCTTAGTAGCCACAATATCCTTGCCTCAGAAGCCATTTTATGCAAAACGCAATGATGGGCTGCACGCGTTTTCTTTGCTTTTGTCCACCATGGTTGTCACCATGGTTAACAATGGCAACAAGTATTTTCAAGCATCCGACCCTCCTTTTAACATGTGTCAAGTCTGCCATTCTAACATTCAATCATCCTGACATAATGATCTCCAGCCTTGTGCTCATCAACATTCTCACCTTGGAGTTAAAAGCAGATGATTACTGAAATGATCTCAGCAGGTCCTTTAATGGACAGCAATGAAATGCAGTGTGAAAGGTTTTTTGGGATTTAAGTTAATTTTCATGGCAAAGAAGGACTATGCAATTCATCTGATCACTCTTCATAACATTCTGGAGTATATGCAAATTGCTATTATAAAAACGTAATAGAAGCAGCAACTTTTCCAAATTTCCAATATTTATGTAATTCTCAAAACTTTGGCCACGACCTGTAAACACTGTCGTGTTTATGTTGCAGATTTCAACCTACCCAACGTACCCAACATAACCACGTACGAGTTGGGTTTAACTTACAAAAAAGTGTTTTAAAACTTTCTCTTGCCCCCATCCGAGTGTGGGATCCTCTGCAGAACGTCTCCCTGCTCCGTCTCAAACATGTCAAAGAGAAATGAAACATTAAAAACAGAAATAATAACATCAGATGCGGGAATCTCTACCAATGACTGTTTTCTTTTCTTTAGAAAGGGACGGTGATTCTACATGACGCCTTCACACATGTAAGACTTTACGTTGCAACCTGATATTGCTATGTGATCGGTCCCATTGCTGTGAGACTTTATGTGCCGCATGGTTTCCTCACTTTTTGTTTTTCCCTACATAAGGCAAAGAACTGGGAACCCTAAATATTCTGCATTGTTTCTGCCAACATTTTAAGCTTTCCACCTGTTGTAGTCAGGCCCGTAGTTATCAAGCTTCATATTTATCACGTTCCATTTTATCCTTAATGCTGAGAATTCATTAAATTTACTCTATTGTTTCAAAACTTAAGGATAAAAAGCAAGTATTGAAAATTAAAGCTAAGGAAATCACTTTCTTTTAGTCTCTCGGTTGTTTAAGGACAGCTCGAGAGAGGACTATCAAGTAGTTAGGAGTTGCTAGTGGTGGACTTGTGATGGCAATGAGGCGACAGAGACATGCAACACAATCTTTCAGGGATGGGAGTTATTCAAACGAAAAATGAGCAAGGGAGATTTACATTACTAAAGAACATCATATACATGTATATCTATATACAACACCTGCATGTATTCTATGTCAGAAAATATTTTGTTTAGATATGAAAAATATTTATATATAATACTTAAGTATATATGAATTTAAAGTAGACATTGCCCATACATGTAAATATATTTCAAATATATACTGTTATGTGTGTCTTTATATATACCGACTTAAGATATTACAAGGTACAACACAGATTTTTATGGTAAAACAAAACTTTTGGGGATTGCGATTAATCACGAATTATCATTGACACAGAACTAGTTTTAAAGGGATACAACAAGGGTTAACAAAACGTTTACCCCAAGCCCTACAGTTATATTACTAACTGAATCATAAATGTTGTTTTCTGGGTATTTTTTGCTGTATGTCCGTCGGGGAACATCTTCAGATACATATATCATGGATTTCTGTCAAAGGGCTAGCTAAAAAAAAACTACCACTCTGACAGACTCGGGCAAGAAAATCTTAAGAATCGTCTGGATCTTCCACCTGGAAAAATTAACCCAAAACCAACAGCAAAAATCAAACCAAAAATGAGCCAGTGAGCACATAAAGATGAAGGTTCTGCCCATTGGCCTTTACAGTTCCCTGACCTAACATTCATACCGAAAATGAGTATGAGGGATTTATTTAAACAGAAGAAGAGAGGCACCAGCATGGACCTGGAGAGATTCTTTATGGAAGGATGGTCTCCAAAATCTTGTTAGGCATTTCCAAACAATCTGGCATTATGGAAGAAGACTCAGAGCTGTTGTCTTGGCAAATGGAGGATGCTAATAGGATTCAATAAAAAGGGGCTAATAACTGTGACCACAATGTGTTTAATTAAAGACCAAACGGTTAAATATATTTATTTTCACAACCTTTGTTTTTTTATTTTTTTGAACTTAATGAACTTTTTTTTTTTTTCACTTTTTTTTTCAAATTATTTTCCCAATTTCTCTCCTCTCCTCTCAAGGCCTTAGGCCTTTAATCAAAGGTTGACAGTCACAGGAGAAATTCAGAAATAAACTTATATTAGTTATATTCTATTAATTTTATATACATTTTTTTTTTTTTTTTAGAAATCTCTGATTCCAGATTCCAATATATAGTAAAGTGTTTATTAAAGTTTGTCTCTTGTTTAAATACATACTGCATCCAATAAACTTCAAAGCACTTTAACTGATGTTTGTCATACAAAAAAAAGAAATATTATATAATTCATAATAGGAAAATAAATACTCTGTTAAATTAAAAACAATTGAAATATATTAAACAAACAAAAAACAGATACTTATAGCAAATGCATAATACCTTAAATTCTAAGAAGAAAATAAAGATTTATAAATTAAGCATTATAAATAAAACTAGAACATCAATATTTGAAAAATAAATAAAAAGACAAAGGGATAACTATACTTAGACTGCACAGCAGCTAAGTGTGAAAGCGAACCGCAGATTGTTTCCTTTGTGCAATATCTATCTATCTATCTATCTATCTATCTATCTATCTATCTATCTATCTATCTATCTATCTATCTATCTATCTATCTATCTATCTAGATATATATAGGGCTACTTCCTAACCTGTTTTTCTTCTGTATTTAAAATGTATTTAAGATTCAAGATCAGGGCTGGGCAATATGGCCAAAAAAATGGTCACAATAAAAGTAATACTGTTCGATTGGACAGGATGTTAGAAGCCATAGTTGCAATTTTACATGGATGAATCTTTCTTCTGGTCTGACAGTACAACAGTATTGAAATACATAGCTAACACAACAAAAGTTTAAAAACTTGCGTAGCAAGCAGAATCTCCTTATTCACACCCATTCAAAAGCCTCATAGTGGAAGCATGTCAGTTCTAAGCTAAATCCTGCAGATGCAGCCTCAAGGAGGCATGAAAAAACTGAAGAATTCCTCTGACCTTTAGCTTGGATCGGTGGAACTAACTTTGTCTTATGAAGCCACCATCTCAATGGCCTGAAGCAAAGGAGCAGAGCTTAATGACCCATATGTGATGTGAAAAGATCTGATATGATGGTGTTACTGTGATTGATGAAAAGGAATCTCCAACAAAGTCGACCCTCAAATCACTTCTCATGGATTCACAAAGGTTTATGGCAGTTCTGAAATGGCAAGTGAAAAGAAGTGAAAATGCAGAACAAACCCATGTGAACAGCATTTTCAAGCAGGAAACGAAACACAGAACGCTAAGAATCTGATTTCAACACATTGTTTTGAGGGTTTTTGGGTACAGCAGAAAAAAGGACATCATATTTTTTGTACAAAGAAAAATTACAGGTGAAGAAATATCTGTTTTAAAAAAAGGGGCCATTTAAAAAAATGTAGTAATTTTGGTGTACAAGCTTGACCAAAAAGTTTGTTGATAGACCGTTTCAGAGTGGTCGGAAGACTAAGCAAGTCCCAGCTTTACAAGAAAGTGGTGAAAAATGTAATTTTACCAAAATCATGTCATGTTTCAAAACTGATTCTCCAAAATGTACATGAAAAGATAGGGCATAGAGGAAGAAATCACATGCTTTCTCAATTCTTTGTTCAGCACTATTGGGATCCCCATGCTAACTCAGCTTCTAGGAAAGTATTCAACGAAATGAATAATGAGTTTCTGTAGACCTCATCAATCTATTTACATAATTATGTTGGCCCAATTAATAGGCTAAGCAAGGAAAAAAACTACTGTTAAAAGGTATGGGTTACGTATAGTTTTATGTTGGTGTTATAGTTATAACTGAATGACTGTCTGAATCACTCCATCTTTTGATGATGCAAAGGATCCAAAAACATTCAATCACATCATACAGCTCAAAGTCTAATCATCTGGTCTGTTTAAGAAAGAAGACTTGTCTTGTCTATTCGAGACCTGTCTTACTATAATGCAGCAATGCCAGAAATGGAATAAAACCATGACAAAACTTTAGCATCGGAGTTCTAATACATGTAGTTGATGAATCAGCACCTCAAATATCTTAGGCCATGGGTCACATGTACTGTGACAGAAACACTGGCTGATTATAAAGGATTTGTTGTTGTGTACTTGGAAAAAAAAAAATGTATTACAGCATGTAGAGTTCAGTGCGGGCAAAAAAAATCAGTGCGTGCAAAATAATCACCTGTCCCTGAATCCACGGTCTAATATGAAACACAGTCATACCACATTTGTTTCATTGTAATTCTGTTTGTGTTTATAATTTATTAAAGTTTATTTTACAAAATTAAATTTTTTAAATATTCAAATGAAATATGCATACTTTATTAAAATTTACTCTCAACATTTCTCTTATGAAAATTTCTCTAACATAAAATTTGTTTTAAAATACTTTAATATGCAATCTCATTATGAGTTTATTTTTGGACGTTCATGTTCCCTGAGCTGTGAGTTGCTGAATTATTTTAATTACTTTTTATGTAAAGCATTTTGAATTATTATTATTATTATTATTATTATATATATGAACTTACTCTGACATTTGCTGCTGGCTCTAATGTCTCTGTAGCGGTTAAACATGAGATATAATTCGTTTTGGGTAAATCTAACAGGTAATCTTTGGTCTCATGAATCTATTTGTTATGTTTCATAACTTATTTATATATAAATTTATATATTTATAACTTCGATTAAAATGAAAATGAAAAGAGTAAGCAATGCTGTTTGATGTAACATTTATGGTTTCATTGAACTGTATAGTTCCCCTGATAACCTACATTTATGCGTTTATTAATATATTAAAATGAAATGTATTTTGTTTTCGTTTTCATGCAGTATAGATTGGGAGTGAATGACCTCATTAGTTATTGTAGGTGTAAATGTCCTGTGCTAAATTAATATATGTAAATGTAGATGGGGGAATGCCTGTTAGAGAAATGTCTTGGATGATATTTAATTTCTAAACTTGCTGTCAGTCATTTAATTGATATAAATTTCAGTGAATCTTGAAAAAGCACTTTTGTTTTTAATATGCCAATAGGAGCACATAAATAGAGTGTGCTTTTTTATTCAGTAATTCAAATGTATTATATCTTGTAGTCAAATGATCAGTTGTCAAATGAAGCAAAATAGGAAGAAAGAGCTGACATCCTACCAGGGGTGGATTTAGTAAATTTGGTGGCCCCAGGCAAATATAGGAATGGGGCCCTATACATTTGCAACACCATACCTAGATCAACCTTGAGGTTCCTTTTTTGTCGGATTTGCCCCCTTTGCTGATGCACATGGCTACATTGTTGTGTCCAATGTTTGTACATTTTGTGATGTATGTTAGAATGGGTTCTTTCATGTTACATTTAAATTTACATTTATTCATGTAGCAGACACTTTTATTATTTCATGTTGGAGGCCACGAAATAAACAATTGATTACCTGAGATACAAGTTTTTAACAAAAAAAAACGAAAATAAATAATAAAATTGATTTATTAACCCAACAATTATTGAACTAAACCATTTTTTAAATGGTAATTCTAACTGTTTTTCTTCTGTTCTAATTCAACTATACATATATTAATTATATATATAATATATATTATATAGTATATAATTAAGAGAGATATAATATATATATATACACCAATTTACAGTACCTGTGTTTGTACATCAAACATGCAGATGTTGTCATATTTTATTCAGTTTAACTATTCTGCATTACTTCCTTACTACTCTTATCATAATCTGTAACCGTTGTCACAACGATCACGCACTGGTGACCCAGTGGTATTATTGCAGTATATGATTAAATAAGGTAACACATTTTAATCAAATAATAATTCACATACAGTTATTGAAAAAAACAGACAGTGGAAACTGAAACCTAATAAAACAAATTTAACAACTTCAGATTATGTGTAAAACAAACCCCACAAGAATGTTTCCTTTGATGCAAAGTGTTCAAATAGAAAAAGAGTGGTGCATGCAAAAATGTGGCTGAGCATTAGTTCACCAATATATTCAAAAATATATTCAAGACCAGGGCTGGGCAATATGGCCAAAAAATGGTCACCAATAAAAAAAACTAATAGAGTTACTACTGTACGCTTTGAAAAGGATGTTGAAAGCATTTAGTTGCAATTTTCACATGGATGAAGCGTCTCTTCTGGTCTGGACAGTACAACTAGTCTTAAATACATCGCTTAACACAACAAAAAGTTTAAAAACTTGCATAGCAAACAGAATCTCCATTATTCACACCCAGTCAAAAGCCCTCATAGTGAAGTCATGTCAGCTTCTAAGCTAAATCCTGCAGATGCAGCCTCAATAACCTCACAGTTTTTATTATTTCATGTTGTAGACCACACACGAATAGCAATTGATATTACCATTGAGAATACAAGTTTTAACAAAAAATAAATAAATAAAATAAATAATAAAATGATAAACCCAACAATTGAACCTTTAAACCATTTTTTTAAGGAAAGGGATGAGTCAGAAGTATAAATTATTATATTTATGTAAATGGATTTAGTGGGTTGGTCTGAAACAAAAACTGCCAGACTGGATTACTGAAAATGGCTAATTCATTCTCTGCCAGTGGGAGGTGCTTTTTAGTGTTTCTTCTGTTTCTCCCCCGGTAAGGGGCTGTAAACAGCAGCATTTCAGCTCCATAAATTATACTTTATCAGCTAAAATGAAAATGCGATCGAAACTTTTCTGAAGACATTCAGTTCCCTTCAGAGGTTCATTCATATAAAAACTTGAATTAGTGAGAATGAGAAAAGTGTGAAAAAATATAGCCTGTATTGATAAGGAAAGTCCACTGATGAGTTACCAGCGTGAGCCTACATTTTATTTTAATCATTTTAACTTAGGGATGTCATAATTCAATTAAAATATATTAATCACGATTAATCGCATGTTGTCATGAGTTAACCACGTGAATAATTCGCAACTTAATTGCACATTTTTTATCCGTGTCTAATTGTACCTTAAATTAAAAACTTTATCCCCATGGTTTCAACAGCGGACAAGGCTTCTAAGCTGTTTCCCAGACTCAATGCATGTAGTTGAGCTGTCTAAACTGAAAAATATCTTGCTCTGACATATCTAAAAAAATGATCACTGTTCTGTGTCAAGATGCACACCTGTAACATTTTCTTCTAAGGCATTTTTGTAAAAGTTGCTTAAATATCTTAATTTAACTGGGGTATTGTTGTGTTTTGATATGAGCCGTTTTTGTAACCAATCTAATCAACATGGGCATGGGGCAAAATATGGATGCTTTTATGTAATATATTGTTATTATTAGCTGAAAACCATAGTTAAACAGACAGAGCATGAAGGAGTAGACATGTTCATAGGTCATAGATGTTTTTCTAAGAACTGTTCAATGTCTATTAGTGACACCCCCCATCGAAAAAACACAACAACATAGGAAAATCCTAGGTTCCTATTACTTCTCTTTTCTTTGCACTGAGCAATTTACTTACACAAACCTGTTTTCATTTTCGCACGACAGGGCAGCTCACTTCTGAACATGCAAAAATTTCAGATATTATTTATTATTACATTTGTTTGCCTCTCTGTGCCACATACTGTATTCTGATGCAGCTAAATTCTCAAAACTGTTTTCATTGATACATTTGACTGTTTCTGGTGTCAGACAACGTGATGAATATGAAATAGTGACTGAAATGCGACCCATTAAAGACTTAACCAGCTCTCCCTTCCAAGATGTTAAGGTTTGCACAAAAATCCTGATTTATAATCATGCCCGTCCTCTCTGATAAAAATCAAATAAGCTACACAAGATAAAGAAAAATAGCTGTGCTTTTCGGCTATACTTGCATGTAAAATTAGAGGAAGCGCAACATACAAAAATTTTTTTTTTTTCTTTGTGTATCTGTGTTTTAACTGAAAGCGCAGCTCGTTCACCCGTTCGCTGAACAGAGCAGACGCAGAGAGAGAGAAGTGTGTGGGAGAGATGGGAATAGAGATAGTTCGGGCAGTCAGCTTCAGAGGAATAATATTTTCATTTGCTACAAGCAGGATACACAAGAAGCACGTTCAACTCGGACACGCAGACGGTTGTCGTGGTAATAAACACCGTAAACAGCAACCGCTCGCGTGTCCGCGCTTAATGCGCATCTCCTAAATGAAAACCATTTTTAGGGGGCCCTGGCTTTTGAGGGGACCAAGGGCAGTCGCCTACCTACCTATGGCCCAATGGGTAAGTCGGGGGGCCCTGACTCTCCTACTGTTACCTCAGCTCCTTATAAGAGGTTTGTTGGGACTAGGCATCCTTGTGTTGGGCGGCAATATTCTCATGAAACAGTGACAGGAAACCTGATAACCAAAACTGATTCCCTGGCCCGGAAGAAGTGTAATATTTTACCCTAATACATCACTAAAATAACCTGTAGGGCAGTTTACACCTGCACGTGCAACGCCTTGTGAACATCTCTGCAGGCAAATACATTTTCTGACCACAAAGAGTTTTAAAACACTGTATTATGGTGCGTTCGCATGGGGCTAGGGGCTACCTAAGTTTAAAGGTTCATTTGTGAGAAATTTTAGTTCTTTAGTAGAGTCCTTTAGAGAGATTTTGTTTTCGGCTGTCTTGTTTTGGGGGGTGTGTTAGGTTTGTTCATGTTTATTCTGCTGCGCTTATTGGTGTTGCGTAGTGGGCTCTCAAAGAAAAACATAACAGCCACTATGCCTCCTTAAGATGACCTGCATAATCTATGCAGTTTATTAAATGCAAATGTATATATATAGTTAGTTCACCCAAAAATTACATTTTCAAAACATTTGCTTTTGTCGTCTCGACACAGAAGAAATAAATGCATTATAGATGAGGGAACAGACATAAGGATGAGTAAATGATGAAAAATTTGTCTTATTAGGGGTTGGGTTAGAGTTAGTGCTTTTCAACAAAATAGGCTGGTAAGACCGGATAAGAAAAAGTATGCATGACGCCATTAAAGTATTAATTATAAAATAGAAAAGAATGAGAGAATAAATCTATAATAATCAAAACAAAGGACAATTATAAAATACAATAAATCTATAATAATCACAACAAATGGCAATTATAAAATACAAATTCAACAATAAAAAAATTCCAAAACTTACAGCCATCTTGTTGCGCAGTAACACATAAGAACCTGATGTTGGTGTATAAATATTCAGATAACCACAAGAAAGAAAAATGTGTGCAGGCTAGCTTCTGACAGAGTTTTGAAAATGCTGTCTAGATTTTTGTATTTTTTTTTTCAGGGTTTTGATTTTGATTTCTTTTGTATGTTTTTTTTGTATGATGTTTTCTGCAGAATCCATGTGACAAAAGACAAATTCAGGATCACAGCAGTATGATCTTGCAAATTTAGGGCTCTTTTCATAAGGTTTCTCATTATCAGCGCCCACATGAAATAAAATGGTTTTCTTCAATAAACTTTTTTCTATAAACTTTTTGCCAAATTTAGGGCTCTTTCTAAGGTTTTTCGTGATCAGCAGCACATGAATAGACTTTTTTTATTTTTTATTTTTTTTTAAAGTAGTTACTTCTCTTGATGAGTTTTGTCAACACCTTTACTTGACTAGGGACTTGCTATGTCTTCCCCGCAAGGAACATAATCTTCCAACTAATTTACCAGAACACACAACATTTGCATAACAAAAACACGGACACACCTAGTGATTATTCCAGGATACTACATTTGATTTACTGAGGATGTCCCCAATTCACTCAAGCCAAATTTTGCAATTTTGTTGTTGTGGCAATAATGCGATGCATATGGACAGAACTGGGTGTAGACATCTGAATTAATAAATCATAGGAACACACGGACTTGAGGTAAGGTTCATAAAAAACCAAATTTAAATGAAAGCATTTTCAAAAGGGCTTGTCGTGAAGTGTGTGGTTGAATGCGTTTGTGCAGCACTGGTATTTTCAGTGGAGAAGATCTTACTAGAGAATCTAGTCTGAGTGATGGTGTTCCATAGGGGGAGAGTGTCTTTTAAGAGATGACACCAGTAGCAGTCAGATGGAAAATAATTGCGTCACGAAACTTACCACCACCCTTTTGAATGCGCATGGGTTGCAAGTTATCATAGAAAAGCATTCACAACCAATCACCCACAATAACTACGCAGTCAGTTTACCGATCAACCTAATTTATGATAAATTAAATTTTTGGCAAAAATGCACATCTTGAATATTTAAGTTAAAAATGTTCTGAATCTCTGATGTGTGACTAGATTAGACGGGAGAAACTGGCTGTTTTCTTCAACTACTGTACCTGAGGAGTTTTGGTTTTAGATTATTACTATTTTTTTTTTTTAGAAAAACATTTCAGTCACAATATGTATTGTTTTTAATATCATTCTGTGAAAGTGTGTGACTTGTGTGAGAGGTTATTGGATATCACCAAGTGTGGGTTGCTTCTCACAAAATGAAGTCCAGGTGCCGCCGAGTTGGTCAAGCTACAAGTTTCTTTTTTTAAATCATCAAACTGCGTAAAAGCCAAAAAAAGTTTTAGAACCGAAGAACAAACTGAACTTATCCAGCTTCTCTCCACCACACACACCAGCAACAATTAAGAGAATCCAAGTTCCTTTGTTCGCACCAGGGACCATCACTAGCCTTTTTTTCCTTCACTCCCAACAGCTGTGTCTCCCCCGCTGAGGGAAACATGGGTGATCTGTAGTCCGGGACCAGGTGGCCATCTTGGTTTGTAGTCCCCATGCTGCAGCCTTCTAGTGGAACTACTTATAGACACAACTTCTCGTTCACGATTTTTGCGTGCATCTCACGATGCAACAGAAGAAATTAGGGTTGTTAAAATTGAATAATTTGGAATAAAATAATACTATTAATATTTTTATTGAATTTTCATATTTGAATATTTATGGTGGTATTTCAAATTTTCCTTTCTCTTTGGAGTGTTACAAGCTTTTGGTGAATAAAGAAGATCTGTAAAGTTGCAAAGACTAAAAGTCTCAAATCCAAAAGAGATTCTTTATAAAAGTTGATACTCATCAACGCTCGACAAAACTCCCCCAAAACGGCTAGTTCTAACACACCCCCCACATATTCTATGTCCAGTATGTGCGAAGAACGCCGGCCAGATGTTTACACAAAGAAAGAAAGGGGGCGTACCTTTTATTCTTGTTGTAGTAGTATTGTTGTTGCCGCCGCTGCCAGTGTTGTAGATATAAATAACTTTATTATTACAAACAAAAACAAGACCAACAACATAACAGAAGGAATAGATACATAAACACATAAAAACATACTTTGATTCATGAGAGTCTTAACAGGCACCCATAACAATGTTTCCAACAAAATATGGACTGATATCTAACCGAGCGCACCTAGGACTTGTGAGCATCATTATAATACAGTTTTGGAGGACTCATCAAGTCGGGACATGAACTTAAACATTAAGTTCCTCAAGAGAGCCCTGTGTAAGTGCTTAGCCCTGAGTCACAAAAAGAGCTTACTTGCACTGCTACTCCTGGGCTGTTTCTAGCAGTATCCTCAGGCATTCATTATATGCTACCTGAAGTTTGCGCATGGTCTCCTTTTTGTAGCGGACCCCACATTGGGGGGACTGGCATACATAGGGGTGCACAATATGCATGAAACAATTTCACCTTCACATCATCAGAAACAGTGATGGAATTTCCGGACTAACATGTTTGCTTGAACATACAACATTCATCTCTGCCTTTATAACATATCTGCATCATCTTCCAACCTGTCAGTGATGATGTGCCCAAGATATTTCGTCCAATAAGATACACAGAGGATTGCCCTGACAGGTAAAAACATAGGAAAATGCAGATTCTGATCCTCCTTGGTCCTACATATCAATAAACACTCTTTTTTGCATTGTACTTTACATCAAACTCAACCCCATACTCAGAGCATATATCTAACAGCTGCTGGAACCCAACAGTGCTGGGGGACATAATAGGCCCAAAAATCATCTGCATACATCAGATGGTTTAACAGAGTGTTCCCTATCAGACAACCTGTCTTACACTTCCCCAAACTGTTTCGACGGCTGTCCATGTATAGGTTGAACAAGGCTGGAGACAGAAGTCCCCCCTGCGTACTCCATTGCTACAACTGAATAGGGTGGAGGATAGGCTGTTTCCCCATTTAACTTGCATATGTTGTTTGGCATACCAGTAAAACCTGTGTGTTTCACTGTGACAAGTGAAATTACTTGTTTTGGCCTTCCAAAAGAGGATGATATCCGCTTCGTCATGCCTGGAGCTGATCCGTGCTGGTCGCTGAGGAAATACATCAACTTTGCACTGTGGATCGCTGAATGGGTTTTCACCATGGAGACCAGTCCGGGCTCGTCACATGTGGTTGTTGCACGCACAAGGTATGCTTCTTCATAGAATCCACCTCAAGCCGCCCGCCTCTGCTCACTCAAGCCGGCCACGGTTCACTCTAGGCCTAGGGCCTCTGCTCAGCATCATATGACCCCTTTAAAGAGCCAAGAGTATTACAGTAAAATATACACTGTAAGAGAAAAAAAAATCTATATAGAAAATTCCTTCATATTAAGACTATTAACACTATTTTTACGGACTTTACCTTTATATGATGGGGAAAAAATGAAATGTGTTGAATAAAAATTAACCCCTGGGACATCACAAAAACACATGCAAGTTCAAGATATTGTCTTAGTCCAATGTTAACTATCTTAATGTCTTTGATATAATGTGTGGCTGATGATAGGAGTTTGACACAAAGTATGATGTGAATTCTACGAGTGGAGGAAGTCAAACATACATGAATAGGTGGATGGAAAAAAGACACAAGAGGAAAGACTTTCTCATTGTCAGCACTCAAGTTCATAATGTACCAGCTTATTCATGCTTTGTAACATTTGATTATGGATGATGGTATATATATTCATTAGTTGTTATGTGTAATGTGTATAGATAAATAGTAAAATAATAACCGCAACCAGCTGTGAAGAAAAGTAAATAAAGATGCTAAAAGAGAAAATATGTCTTGTAAAGTCTGAAGATAGGACCTCTTGCACACATTCAGAAACATCAACCACAAGAAAAAGCAGTAGATGCTGATCAGAGTTTATTTGTTGTTCCAGATTGCAGCTGTTCATTACCTTCATCAAATTACAAAAAATTCCAGGTTTGTTTTCACACACATCAGTCTTAATTCACTCAGACTTGTGTCAGCCTTCTTGACACATGAGTTATTGACACAAGTCCATTACTAATACATTACGTGAAATATATTTCAGTGTGAAATATAATATATACTAATATTTTATTTTGTAACAGTTTCACTATAATTCAGTTTCTGAATGAATTAAAAACTTTCACTCTCAAATTGCACAACATGTATTTGACAACATACATAATATTTTATATATTCAATTGAAATATGCGTAAATTACAAACATGTTCCAAGTACAACAGAAAAATTAATTTTTAAAATAATTTTTAAACTTGTAACTTCTTAGAGATGTGTTCTCATTACTTTTAGACATGATTCATAATAAGCTGACAGTTGTTTGTGAAGACTCCTCACACGATCGAGCTCAGTTACTAATAGATGATGTTGGTGGCCTGGTGTTTTTGCTGTAAAAAAAACAAACAAAACAAAACAGCATGAATACAAGAATACTACACTAAACACTATGTGCTTTTTATGTTGCTATATTTCAACATATTAGTTGGGTTTATCTTACAAAAACTTTTTAACTTTCTCCTGCACCCATCGTAGGTTGGGATCTCTGCAGAACTCTCCCTCCGCCGTCTCAAAGCTGTCAAAGAGAATGAAAACATTGAAAACACAGAAATATAACATCAGATGCTGTTAATCTCTAACCAGTGATGTGTTTTCCTTAGAAAGGGACTGTGATTCTTACATAACGGCCTTCACACATGGAAGACTTTTATGTTGCATCCTGATATTGATGATGGGATCGGTCACATTGGCTGTGGATACTTTAGTGCAGCATGCTCCCTTCACTTTGTGATCTTGAGCTACAGTAAGGCAAAAGAACTGGGTAAACCTCAATATTCTGCATTGTTCCATCAGATAGAATAATGAATGAATAGTTAAAGCTCTTCACCTGTTGTAGTCCAGATCACAGATGCAATGACCACTGCAACAGCCAAACTCCTCATGAGGATCCTGTGTGTCTCCATTGTCTCAGTAGATCTTCAGTACTCACTTCTTGAGTCAGAGAGAATATATTCAAGACTCTTACTAGCTCGTCTTAAATAGTCAATAAAGCAGAACTGCATGGGCTGCATCCTGTCCATTGTCCACGTTTATTTTTGTAGATGATTTCATAATTTTTCTGTTTTATTACTATATCTGGCTTTCCATGTAATTTAGATTGGGAATGAGCTCATTTGTAATAGTGGGTGTAAATGTCAAGTGCTAAATTAATATATGTAAATGTAGATGGGGGATTCTCTGTTTGATGTGGGATTCTTCTTGCATAATATTTAATTTCTAACCTTGCTGTCAATCATTTAATTGATATAAAGTTAGTGCATGCTGAAAAAGCATTTTATTTTTAATATGCCAATAGGACAATTCAGCATACCAACAGTGGTTTTTTTTTCTTTTTTTTTAAAATATATTATGTGTTTTTTTTTTGGTCAGTTGTCAAACGAAGCAAATTAGGAAGGAAGAGCTGATTGAGGTTTGTTGGGGAGTTTTGCTAGCTGGTGGGATGGCATGTAGGTCAAGTTTTTCCATTTCACAATATTGCCAGACTTAGATGCTCATACTGTCAGATTCTTCTGAAATTCAAGACACTGTTTCATTCTGTCATCATGACGGCATCCTTTACTGACAGATTGGAACACGGTCATTGGAACTCATCCACGACTGGAAGGCTGATTTAAAAAAAAATCAGTGTATAAAAACTAAAGGAATATATTCAAATATGGGCAACACTTTATAAATAAGGTCTCATTTGCTGAAGGTACACTATGTAACTTTTTTGTTACTGGAAGGCTGATTTAAAAAAAAAAACAAGGTCTAACATCAGCACATCCTTCTTCCAGAATGTGTTTTTGTCCTTCCCTGGTTCATTACGGTAAGTCTATTGAAAGTGTTTATATTGTTATATAAACAGAATGGAGAAGGCAGGATGATTTTGGCATGAACAGTGCGTCAACATACATTGCTCAACCATGAAGTTTCTTGTCATGGGCATCCTTAAATAGTAGAAATGGTTGGTCTGGCACCCAGGTAGTGATTAAAGATCACCCTAACTTTCAGGGTAGTGATGAAGAGAGGTCAGACGCGTCTTGCATGCAGCTTTGAATGATTTGGTTCAGAATATAAAAAGAATGGAGGAAATAGCCAATTGGGGATAGGAAAATATGAACGTGGGTCAAGATTTTGTTGTCTGGAGAATGAAGTAATATGTCCTTACATGCCATTAAACTGGTATGCCAGTATGGAATCAGGCTCCTAATAAACCCTTGTTGAACCACAGATTCGCAAAGAAATGAGTTCAGGATTCAATTTTGGGAGGCCCATTAATGAAAAGCTGAAGTCGGATATACCCGTAATACCTACGAAAATTTGTATTCAGTTTATAGATATTTATACGATGGGTCTAAAGATCCAATGAAATCATATGTAGGGTATAGGAGTGTGTACAGTCCCCGATTTAAGACAAAAAAAAGTTTGTTAAGTGACAAATTGACTGTAGTACACAACAGAATTAAATGCTAAGCAGTAGGACTGCAACGGGATGCACAGATTAAGCCAAATAGAATTGTAGTTTGCTTAGATTCCTCATCAACTCTCAAAGTATGATGTCCACAAAACTGATAAAGAACACCCCTGCTAGTAGACGCTTATGACACTGTATCTTACAGATTGAAAGCAGAGGATATTAATATTACGTATTTTTTGGGTCACTGGCAGTGTTTTTTCAAAAATGGCATGCACCAGCTGCAGAATTAGCAAAAGAGGCCAACACGTCGTCTGGATGACCCTGCAAGTAATATGGGCTAACACATGTTTTTAGTAAGCCTCTTCCCATTATGAGGCAATATTTGACTCCTTATTAAACTGAATTTCCAGGGGGTCACTTTCTCAATTTTCTATTCTTAAATTAAAGCAACTTTTGTTGAAATTAGAATCAGGGGTCACGAAGGGAAGAATAAATTGCCAACAACAGATGAAATTTTTATTAATAAAAATATGAATTCTTTGGCACTAACAAATTAAACTGGTCATCACCAGTAGGTGACTCACACTGCCTCCCTTTTGTCACTGAATCCGTATTCATAATCTGTTCAACTTCTGATTCTTTCAGTAAGTCAGCTACGTGAATGTCTTAGCAGCATAAGGAACTAAAATAGTATGCAAAATTGTTAAATAGCCTGACACTGGGCTGCCCAAGATTTTTGCCACAGTGTAGGTGACTATTTTAAAGATTTTTAGCTGAACCAAACCGGTAATCCAAAAAATAAATTCTAAATTGGGGGGGTTGGCAGGGGCCCATATTTGAGAATATAAATACAATAAAGAACATATCAAGGAAACAAAGGAGTAACCCATGGCTCTGCACACACAGACACAAAAACCATATTGACGGCCACAACAAATGGGTTGTGGTTTGTGTGGTTCCATCTCCAATCTAACTGTACACTCTGATGAAGAAAAAACACTACATCTTGGTCCAATTATGACCTGAGAGACGTGAGTAAATTTAATAGCACAATTTTTAGTCCTTGATCTTTAATTGGACCTCACTTTATTTATTCAAAAATGCGCGTTCATTCATCAATGAAAACCAACTTGTATACTTGGAGATGTACAGAAACTTTGTTCTGGGAAACTAATGTTTGTTTGACGAAAATAGAAGCAAATCAGACGTTTATAAGTTCCATAAAATGCCACCAAAAACCCATGTTTATATTTTTGTCCAACTCATGCTTCATGGTCACCCTTTATGTTCATCACTCTGCAATGTGAGAGACTGAGTCCGTATTCTACATGGATTAGGTTGCTGAAACAACAAATATAGCTTAGTACAGGTCACCACGGGACTGTTTCAGCAGCATAAAAAACTTGGTTGGGTGTGTGTTGCTCCATTTTGTTTCATGTTGGATTTTTTTATGAGTTCCATAAAATGTATCATTGTTTATTGTTGTAGTCACTACTAATCAGGGGTGACGCTTTAGGATGATAGGATAATGCATGTATGACCTACTCTTATGCATTATGGTCGTTCTCCAAAGATGGCGAAAATGCAATCCGTACCACAATCTAATTAGTTTGTTAGAAAGAGAGCCTATTTCACCCATGTTTAATGACTTTCAGTTACAGGTGGAATTAATTTCAAACATGAAAGTCAATTAAATTAACAAAGCAATTAAACATATCTGAAATATCCCACACAAGCTAAAAAAGTAGATAGTTTTTATTTTAATGACATCGAGGATGGATAAATAATGACAGGAATTTTTCCTTTTTTTTTGGTGAACTATTATAGATTGATTCATCATCATTATATATACTATTTGCAGCATCCATCTAGGCCTCCATTTGCTCAGTCCAAAATCATTCCGGAAGACGGCTGGTAGGAAAGATTATCATGTTATGAGTTTTTAATCAGTACATAAGCATCATAATAACATGTCTATTAATATAGACTTGTCCCATTCAGACGGTTTTGTAATCCAGGGGCGCTTTTGGATCAGAGCAGAACTTTTCCTTCTCTGTGTCGAATTTCTGCAGGAGATAAATAAACATGAAATGAACACAAATATCATGCATATTAACTTCTGTGAAACAACACTGTGTAGAGAGAGCTTACATTATAGCATCCACACATGGACTCAGAGCATTCTGATGTTTGTATCCAATCAGTTCACAATTGCCAGGCACACTTATTCCTTCTTGGGGACACTTCTTTTACAGACAGCTCACTCCAACATGAGCTGGGATGACGATCTGAAGAGAGAGATTGAAATTGAAATCTCCACTGTACCTGCTTTATTGTGTGTTTACTGTATATGTGTGAAAATGAGATGATCGTGATCTTTATAAGGGCTCCAAAAACTCTCTAAAGATTTTACTCACCTCATTTAAAAGGATTTGCCTGGAAATTCCTAGCATTTACCCTACCGTCATGTATTTATAAAACATGTATGCATTTATTGAAGAATAAGACAGGAAGAATTTTGGTAGCTAAAGCAGTTTTGGTTCCTCTTGACTTCTATAATATTTTGGTCGTCCATACAATGGAAGTTATGGGGAATTGAAATTTTTTGGTTACAAAATTCTTTAAAATATCTTTTGTCTTCCACAGAAGAAATAAAGTCATACAGTTTATTGGGAATGACATGAGAATGATGGAATGATAACCAAATGTTGCATTTGGGTAGATTAGGCCTTTGAAACATCCATACTAGTCTGAAAAAACATGTTGGTGTGAATTGGTGGTGAATAAAAAAAATAAATGAATCCTACTAAAATAAAAAATTCTGAGACAATACAAATCCAGTTATTAAAAAAAAGGTTTGTGCTCATTATCAGGACAGAGCTCATTGTACATTTTTAGATAACCGCAAGATAGAAGATAGATATGCTGATTTAAGTATGCTAGACTAGGTCTTTTTTATATGGTATTTTCAAGACAGATGTCACTTACTGACACTAAGGTTTGTCTCCAGAATCACACCAAGATACATGACTTGACTTTTAGAGTCAAGGTATGCATTAGCCTTGATAACTTCATCTTTGTTTCCAAATGCAATGACTTCAGTTTTTTCTTGTTTAGATGGATAGAGTTTTGGATTATTCTTTGTTTCCAAATGCAATGACTGGAGAAAGTTCTGGCACATCCAACTGTAAATTTTATCGATAAGGCTAGGGTAAATCTGGGTATCATCAGCATAGCTGTGATAGGCAATTTGGTTCTCTCTCATTATTTGAATTAGCGGGAGAATATACAGGCTGAACAAGAGCGGTGCAAGACTTAAGCCTTGTGGGACTTCGCATGTCATGGACGTCCACTTAGACTTATGCTCTTCTATACTCACATAATAACCTCTCCCTTCTAAGTCCATGACATCTGAACCATTTGTAGTACCATTCCCGAAAAGCCTGACCCAGTTTCCAGTCTCTGTAGAAGTATGGTTATGATCATAGATCATATGCTAGACAATAAATGCGCAGCACACATATGAAATATTTGGGGTTGAACTGTTCTGGAACAGTGTTGAAATACAACTTAACCACTGATTTCTAGTCATGTCCTCTTTTGGAAGAACAAACAAAGTTTCAGCGACTCCACAACATGGCAGCAGCGGCAACAGAGAGAATAAAAGCCACGCCTTCTTTCTTTGGCGTGAACATTGATGGCGGCGTTATGCAAATCGTTCCCCACATAGCGAAGTAGAGATGTGGGGGCGTGTTAGAACTAGCCATTTCGGGGGGGTGTGGTTTGACCCTTTAACTTTTATAAAGAATATCTCAGTGTGTCACGGGCCGGATTTGAGACTTTAGTCTTTGCAACTTTACAGAGGGGTCAAAACCAAACTTCTTATGCACCAAGAGCGTTGTAACACTCCAAAGAGAAATGAACGAAATTGAAAATCAGGGCAGCGAGTGCATGAGCATATGACCTCCTTTAATAAAAATAGCATGAAAGGGATACACAAAACAGCGATGTACCCCTACTGATGATTAAATCTAGAGTGTGTCCTCGACTGTGTGTGGGTCCATGCACATGCTGAATCAGGTCGAAAGTGTTTAAAACAGTTATAATTTATTTTGTAGATTTGTTTTTCTGCATTATCTATGTTAATATTTTAATCCCCTCCAATAGCCAAACAGTCAAACTCTGAGGAAATAATTGATAACATTTCTGTGAACTCTTCAACAATGGCTGGAGGGAGGATTTTGGAGGCCTGTAAATAGTGATAAACAGAATGCGTGGAGAACCTTTCAGCACAATCCCTAGATATTCAAAAGACAAGTAGTGACCAAATGACATTTGCTTGCATTGATAGACATCTTTAAATAGAGCAGCTACAACCTCCACCTCTCCTAACAGTCCTGCAGACACTCATGAAAGTCAAGTTAGGAGTGCTGCTTCATTGATGACCGTTGCACTGCAGCTGTCTTCTAGCCATGTTTCGTTTGTGGTTATTGAGTCATTGATTAGAAATTCTTTGATTTTTTAGTGAGTGAATGTTTACTGTATTTTTGTAATGTCTGCACCAAGGAGGTATCATCATATATTTTGTCTAATGTCCAAATAGAGCGTGCAGCTTCACCATATACTGAACCACTGCACTATCTGCACATTCCTTTCTCATGCAGGCCTCACACAGAGGCAGATACATGATTATAACAGTAGAATAACTTGATACATAAATGGCTAGATTCACATTGATTATACTTGAATAATTCATGTTTTGACCAAAATAAATCTTCTTCAATAACCACAAGAGAAAGATGTCTAGAGGCTAGCTTCTGTTTTGAAAATGCTGTCTAGACACATGTCTTTTTATATGATGTTTTTCAAGACAGGATATTCACTTCCTTTATATCTCTAACCAGTAAGAGGTAGCCTGCAGAATCCATGTGACAAAAGACAAATTCAGGATCACAGCAAAAAAGGGGTTTTTTTTTTTTTTTTTTTTTTTTGTTGGTATGACATCCTGGGGGGGCAAATTTAGGGTCTTCCTAAGGTTTCTCATTATCAGCAGGCACATGCATAGGTTTTTTGAGAGTTTGTTTTTTTATTTATTTAAAAAAAAGATTAATCTGTAATTGCAATTAATTGTAACTAACATTCCTTTTTCTTGCAGGACACTTAACATTTATATTCTTTTGTGTAGTATCTTCAATAAAAGATCATGTTGCTACGTCTCTTGAATTTATGTCAACATTTTTTACTTTCTGTTTTGCAGCAGCCAATCACAGCAACAGACATGAAGACTGCATGTCTTCTTCCCGCAAGGAACATAATCTTCAACTAATTTACCAAGAACACAACACTGGCATACAAAAACGACACCCTAGTGGTCATTCCAGGATACTTACATTTTGAGTACTGAATGTCCCCAACACTCAAGCCAAATTTGGTTAGTGTGTGGCATTAATTTGTGCATATGGACAGAACGGCTAGACATCTGAATAATACCCATAGGAACACACGACTTGAGGTAATCAAAAACCAAATTTAAATGAAAGTGTAACCCGTTTCTCAGGTTAATGTAACTGATAACTAATTTTAGTAGTAAGGAATTAAAGCTGGGCTAATATCAGAAACTCTAGGTACGACTACGGAGCCTGAAATAGTAAAAGGTCAGCAGAGAACAGACAACACAAAACAGGTAAATTTGAGAAATGTATTAAACAAAATGAATGGCAGTTATTTACATTCCCTGCCTACCTAAGCCGGCTTCGTGAGTGTACAGCGCACAATAAACCCAAAATAAATAACCTCAAATAAAAAAATGACCACCAGGGTCAGATTCAGATGGTCTATCCCTTTCTTAAACCAATCTATACATACACTACAGAATGCATTAATTACAATTGCCTCATTTCTGTTCAAATCTAATCAACATTTCTCCATTCAAATGTCAAATCAATTATAACCAATTGTAAAGGATATAAATACTCTAATCATTATGCAAATGAATAGGTACACATCACACTACATAAGTCAGTTCCAATGAACAACAATCAATCAATCATGTACTTCCATCTTACAGTATAGAAATAAAATCATAAGATTTCTGAAAGTCAGTTCCAATGAACAACAATCAATCAATCATGTACTTCCATCTTACAGTATAGAAATAAAATCATAAGATTTCTGAAACCAGATATTTATGTTTTTAACCTTTTAAATCTATTTATGTCGTCTTAATAACATTTTAAAACATCACATTTTAATATATTTATTCTTTTTAACAGTTAAGATGAACTTCTGCTCCTCATATACATATCAAACAATAGGATAAATACTCCCTCAATCAAATGACTTAAGTCAACAAAACAGTATAAAGGCACCTTTAGCGGGTGTGAATACGATCAAAGATCTGCTACAGTGGTGACTAGCTTAGCTGAGCTAGCTAAAAACAAATCAAATCAAACTTGTAACAGAGAATGTCTAATATGGCGAGAAGTTTCACTCTCACTACACTTCCGGCTTCTGTACTGGTTGCAGTTCCACTCTGATTCCATATGAGGGCGCTCACAGGACGAGTGCAGAATGAAGTCAAGTCAAGTCAAGTCTGCTTTATTGTCAATTCTTCCACATGTACAGTACATACATACAGAGAATCGAAATTTCGTTACTCTCAGACCCCCGGTGCATACAGATAACACTAACAGTAGAGCCTAAAATCTAGATCAAATATAAAATATAAGATATAACTATACAATAAGGGAATGTAAAAAAGACATAATAGAAAAAATTAAATAAAAATAAGGTTAAATATAATCCGCGCAAGGCACATGGCAGATAGAGTGCAAACCAGTGAACAAACACTGCAGATAAAAAGATTTTTAGAGCATAAAAAAAAGCTTATTCAGTCTGATAAAAGTGACAAAAGGGCTCAAGAGCAGTTATTTTATTTAAACTGACTGATGAGGTGGTAGAATGACGTCAGTTCCATGATGAATGAGGTAGTGAGCAGACCAATGCTGCACAAAGTGACTGGTGCATGTCATCGTATGTTAGAGGGAGAAGGGTTGGAAGGACCTGGAGATGTGGGATCTGGTGGGTGGGGGGGGTGGCCTGGGGCAGAAGAGGGAGACGGGAGGGGCAAGTTCGGGAGCGAGTTCAGCTTCCTGACAGCCTGATGGATGAAGCTGTCCTTCCAGTCTGCTGGTCCTGGCCTGGAGACTCCCGCAGTCTCCTCCCTGATGGCAGCAGACTGAAGAAGCTGTGTGACGGGTGAGTGGGATCACCTGCAATGCAGAGGGCTTTGCGAGTGAGACGGGTTCCATAAATGTCCTGGATGGAGGGGAGAGAGACACCAATGATCTTCTCAGCTGCTCTCACTATGCGTTTGCAGAGTCTTCCGGCAGGACGCGTTGCAGGCGCCATACCACACAGTGATGCAGCTGGTCAGAATGCTCTCGATGGTGCCTCTGTAGAAGGTGTACATGATGTACATGAATGGAGGTCAATGGCGGTATACCCCTCAAAATCCACTTTTCTCAGGATATAATTTTTTTGTCTAGTAATTTGAATGTTGTATTCTAAAGGAGATGCAAAGAAATTACACATTGCTGGGTCAATGACGTCATACACATCGTACGACCAGAGATACTGCTTTACGGCAATCCTTCAGTCACTTTGGTGCTTTCAGAGAATGTCCATTCAGTCTGTAGAAGGTGATTCAGTGAAGTAGTTAAAATAGTTAAAATATTAACAAAACAATTTGTATGTAGCAATCGAGTAAGGGAAGAGTCCCCCTCCCAACAACACGTATCGTTACGATCTGTGGTAGCCCGTGCAACCTGGCCGATTTTGGACATTAGCCAACTTGGCATTTGGCCAACTTTCCCTCCCACGAGAACCATCGTAAATTCAGGTAGGCTTTGACAATTAACACAGTCCACATGGGTTACCTTTTTTCGTCCTTGGGAAATGAGAAATAGGAAAACCCTTGCCCACTATTAGAACAATGTATCATTGCACACCTGTGAGGCATTTTTTTCCTTTTTCAATTTTTATTGATATTTAGCACTATTGAGCGTGACATTTGTTTGTGTTTTTTTAAGGTGGCAATACTATACCATATGTATCCGGTATTTCTTAACACAAGAATAACACAACAAGTACTCAAATTCAATTCATTTTCCGTGTTAATTTCACAGTACATACATAACAATAGGCAGATAAAAATGCCAGCAACCAAAAAAAAAAAAAGTTGCTGCGTTGAAAAGAAAAACTTGGACGAAAAAGTCCGCCTTAACATTCTGATCCCGCTGATTCTGATTCGGATGCCATCAAGCGGTATCTCTGTTCGTAATCAGTCCTTCACTGACCCAATCAGCGTTCATTAGCAGAATGCTAGCGTGTTATGTGCAACAACAACTCAACCTGTAAGAAATCGAAAGGACATAAGTACTCGTTCATTCAGCTTTCGACCTATAACCCATGTTGAACTTGCAAAACCTACAATCAGATCTGAGATTTTCTCAACGGCAATCGGGTGAAAGGGACAAATTTAGCCGTCTAGCCCCATAGACTCCCATTCATTTTGCACTCATGGCGATCGCCCCCAGTGGAACTCTGGTGGAACTGCAACCAAAATTCGGTACAATAGGACTTAAAGGGTTAGTTCAGCCAAAAATGAAAATTATGTCATTAATGACTCACCCTCATGTCGTTCCAAACCTGTAAGACCTCCGTTCATCTTCGGAACACAGTTTAAGATATTTTAGATTTAGTACGAGAGATTTCTGATCCTCCATTGAAAATGTATGTACGGTATACTGTCCACCTCCAGAAAGGTAATAAAAACATCATCAAAGTAGTCCATGTGACATCAGAGGGTCCGTTAGAATTTATTGAAGCATCGAAAATACATTTTGCTCCAAAAATAACAAAAATTACGACTTTATTCATCATTGTCTTCTCTTCCGGGTCTTCTCACATTATGTATTGTTTTTAATATCATTCTGTGGAAGTGTGACATTGTGAGAGGTAGGGTATCACCAAAGAGTGGGTTGCATCACAAATCAAGTCCAGGCCGAGGTCAAGCTACAAGTGTCTTTTTTTAAATCATCAACTCTAAAAGCCAAAAGTTAGAACAGAGTAAAACACTTATCCAGCTTCTCTCCACACACACCAACAAAAGACAATCAAAGTTCCTTTGTTCCCAGATCATCACTACCTTTTTTCCTTCACTCCCAACAGCTGTGTCTCCCCCGCTGAGGAACATGGTAACTGTAGTTCGGGACCAGGTGGCCATCTTGGTTTGTCGTCCCCATGCTGCAGCCATCTAGATGGCACATACCTTCCCTCTAGACACACCTTCTCATGATGCCACAGAAGAAATTAGGGTGGTGAAAATGGAATAAAATGGAATAAAATAATACTATTCATATTTTTTATGAATTTTCATATTTGAATATTTAAAGAGCCAAGAGTATTACAGTAAAATATAAACTGTAAAAGAAAAAAAAAATCTATATAGAAAATTCCTTCATATTAACACAGTACACTGGACGCTATTTTTTACAGACTTTGCCTTTATATGACGGAGAAAAAATTAAATCTGTTGAATAAAAATTAACCCCATGGACATCAAAAATGCAAGTTCAAGGAATGTCTAAGTCCAACTATTATATCTTTGATATAATGTGGCTTTGATGATATTTTGGTATTGACGTGAATTAAGCGGAGAAGTCAAACATACATGAATAGGTGAAAAAAAGACGAGAAAAGACTCTCATAATGTACCAACTTATTCATGCTTTTAAACATTTGATTATGGATGATGGAATATACATACTGTAATCAGTAGTACAATGTACAATGCATAGCAATAAATAGTACATAACCTGCAACCAGCCATGAAGAAAAGAATAAAGATGCTAAAGAGAAAAGATGTCTTAAAGTCTGAAGAAGGACCTCTTGCACACATTCAGAAACATCAACCACAAGAAAAACCAGTAGATCTGAGTCTGATCAGAGTTTATTTGTTGTTCCAGATTGCAGCTGTTCATTGGATTCATGAAATGACAAAAAATTCCAGGTTTGTTTTCACACACATCAGTCTAAAATTCACTCAGACTTGTGTCAGCCTTCTTGACACATGAGTTATTGACACAAGTCCATTACTAGTACATTACGTGAAATATATTTCAGTGTGAAATATAATATATACTAATATTTTATTTAAACCACTTTTGTAACAGTTTCACTATAATTCAGTTTCTGATTTTATTTAAAACATTTTTGTATCAGTTTGAATATAATTCAGTTTCTGCAAATATTATATATATTCAATTGAAATATGCGTAAATTACAAACATGTTCCAAATACAACAGAAAAAATGTAATTTTTCTCATATTTAAAATTTAAAAATAATTTTGAAACTTGTAACTTCTTAGAGATGTGTTCTCATTACTTTTAGACATGATTCATAATAAGCTGACAGTTGTGAAGATCCTCCCACACGAGCTCAGTTACTAATAGATGATGTTGGTGTTGGCGTGGTGTTTTTGCTGTAAAAACAACAAACAAAACAAAACAAAACAAAACCAAGATAAGTTAATAATAGAAAATGAAAGTAAACTAGTATTAATGCTAAGAATATTAATATAAGAATTGTGCTTTTAATGTTGTTATTTTTATGTTTATTTGTTTGGTTATATTAGTTGGGTTTAACTTACAAAAAGTGTTTAACTTTCTCCTTCACCCATCGTTGTCTAGGATCTCTGCAGAACCTTCCCCGTTTAGTCTTAAAGCTGTCAAAGAGAATGAAAACATTGAAAACACAGAAATATAACATCAGATGCTGTTAATCTCTAACCAATGACATGTTTTCTTTAGAAAGGAACTGTGATTCTTACATGACGGCCTTCACACATGGAAGACTTTGACGTTGCAACCTGAAACTGATGATGGGATCGGTCACCTCTGTTGTGGAGACTTTTGTGCAGCATGGTTTCCTCACTTTTTGATCTTCAGCTACAGTAAGGCAAAAGAACTGGGTAAACCTCAATATTTAAGTCTCTCGACTTAAATAATATATGAACAGTTAAAGCTCTTCACCTGTTGTAGTCCAGATCACAGATGTAATGATCACTGCAACAGCTAAACTCCTCATGAGGATCCTGCGTGTCTCCATTGTCACAGTCGATCTTCAACTCTCACTTCTTGAGTCAGAGAGAATATATTCAAGACTCTTACTAGCTCGCCCTAAATAGTCAATAAAGCAGAACTGCATGGGCTGCATCCTGTCCATTGTCTACTGTCCGTTGTATTTTTGTAAATGATTTCATCATTTTTCTGTTTTATTACTATATCTGGCTTTCCATATAATTTAGATTGGGAATGAGCTCATTTGTAATAGTAGGTGTAAATGTCAAGTGCTAAATTAATATATGTAAATGTAGATGGGGGATTCTCTGTTTGATGGGGGATTCTTCTTGCATGATATTTAATTTCTAACCTAGCTGTCAGTCATTTAATTGATATAAATTTAGTGTATGCTGAAAAAGCATTTTATTTTTAATATGCCAATAGGACAATTCAGCATATCAAGAGAGTGTTTTTTTTTTTTTTCAAATATATTATATCTTGTAAGGCTGGTCAGTTGTCAAATGAAGCAAAATAGAAAAGAGCTGACTGAGGTTTGTTGGGGAGTTTTGCTAGCTGGTGGGATGGCATGTAGGTCAAGTTTTTCGATTTCACAATATTGCCACACTAAGATGCTCATACTGTCAGATTCTTTTGAAATGCAAGACACTGTTTCAGTTTGTCATCATGATGGTATCCTTTACTGACAGACTGAAACACAGTCATTGGAACGCATCCACGACTGGAAGGCTGATTTTTAAAAAATCAGTGCATAAAAACTAAAGGAATATACTAAAATATGTGCAACACTTTACAATAAGGTCTCATTTGCTGAAGGTACACTATGTAACTTTTTTGTTCAAAATTAACAAAATTTAAATAATGAGTCTATACATCATCAATCCTTCTTCCAGAATGTGTTTTATTCCTACCCTGGTTCATTACGGTAAGTCTATTGAAAGTGTTTATATTTTATATCTAGCAGGATGATTTTCGCATGAAATTGCGTACATACATTGCTCAACCATATGTTTCTTGTCATATCTTTAAATAGAGAAAAGTTGGTCTGGCACCCAGGGTAGTGATTAAAGATCACCCTAACTTTCAGGGTAGTGATAAGAGACATCAGACGCGCTTGCATGCAGTTTTGAATGATTGTTCAGAATATAAAAAGAATGGAGGAAATAGTTTTGGATGGAAATATGAACAGTGGGTCAAGGATTGTTGTCTGGAGAATGAAGTAATATGTCCTTACATGCCATTAAATGGTATGCCAGTATGGAATATTCCTAAACCTATTGTTGAAATGATTCAGGATTCATTTTTGGAGGCCCAGGAAAAAGCTGAAGAAGGATATAATAATAGTTACGAAATGTGTTTCTTTTATAGAGATTTATACAGATGTATCTAAAGATCCAATCAATCAAGTAGGCATAGGAGTGTACAGTCCAAGATTTAAGACAAAATAAGTTTAAGATTAAGTGAGAAACTGTCTGTATACATAACAGAATTAAATGCTATAATAGTAGGACTGCAACGGGATGCACAGATTAAGCCAAATAGGATTGTAGTTTGCTTAGATTCCTCATCAACTCTCAAAGTATGATGTCCACAAAAACTGATAAAGAAAACCTGCTAGTAGAAATTATACACTGTAGTACAGATTGAAAGCAGAGGACATAATATAGAATACTTTTATTGGGTACTGGCATATATCATGTTAATAGGGAATAAAACATGATAAGTTAGCAAAAGAAGCAAATATTGGTGGATATTAATGTACCTCTGTGAAGGAATGAAATAAAATCAGTGATTAACAAGAAAATATTAAGACTATTGCAACAAAGTTGGGAAAATATCGGCACAGGTTGGTGGTATTATAACACTGTAAAATCAGCAGGGAAAAAGAACAGTTTTATGGAAGACAGAAAGGAAGAAGTAATGATTTCTAGATTAAAGCTGGGATGTACAGGACTAAATTCAACACTTGCATTAATGGGAAAACATGAAAATGGAATGTGAGATGAATGTGAAGTTAGAGCATGTGCTTTTAAATGTGGTAAATATGATGATCAGCGTAATAGTCTTTTAATAGTCCATTTTTTATAGCAATATAAAGAATTTTTTTTTTTTTTTTTTTTACCTTTTGGGAAAGGGTTTGAGAGATAATCAGATCTATATAGCAGTTTTAACCATTTTAGAGTTTACAGGATTAGATCACAGGATTTAGATATAGTGTCTGAAGACCATGATGCTTCTGCACATCTCAGAGGTTGAGGAGCCCAGTGTGGAAGCTGAAGCAACCTTTCCTTTCCTTTCCTTTCCTTTCCTTTCCTTTCCTTTCCTTTCCTTTCCTTTCCTTTCCTTTCCTTTCCTTTCCTTTCCGGTCCGGTCCGGTCCGGTCCAGTCCAGTCCAGTCCAGTCATGGTTTTATCTCTTAAGTCTAGTAGTGATTTTTATGAGCAATAGGATTTTTTTAAGTTATGAGAGAGAACCACATTCATCTACACAGTCATGCAGAGCTGAAACACAACTAAAACAATGTTCTTCTGCAAAATGCATGCAGTTTTGTTTCTCAACCAAAGATTGCAAAAAGTTATGTGACGTGCACCTTTAGCTTAAGTTAACCATGGCTCTTAGGTTTCTTTTTAGGAGCCCCGCCTTCTGATCAATAACAGAAATGAACAATCCCATTATGCGGTAATATTTGATTCCTTAAACTGATTTCCAGGGGCTGATATTAACCTTTTCTCTATTTTTTAAAAACTTTTTTTTCCTATTTTTAAATTAAAAAATCTATAAAAATTGAATAATAGGATAATCAGGAAGAATAAGTTGCCAATCAGATGAAATCAGTATTAATAAATATTGAATCTTTGCACTACAAAATAAACTAAAATCACCAGTAGGTGCGACAAGGCCCTGCCTTAGTCATTGAATCATTCATTCAATTAATCTGTTCAAATGGCTGATTAATTCAGAAATGAAGCTGGTGACTGTCTTAAAAGAATAGTTCAATGTTAATTTATTCACCCTCAGACCATTCAAGAAGGTGACTTTTTTTTCTTGAGTAAAACAGTTAAGATTTTTAGCTGAAACCATAGTCCTTGGTGATTCATAAAATGCAAGTTGGCAACTGCCCGTTTTTAAGAATAATAAAAAGCATATCAATAAAATTAATACCCATGGCTCCGGACAATATATGGAAGTCTTATGAAGTGAAACAGCTGGTTTGTTCAAGAAACTGAACGTTATTTACACCTTTATTGCCTGTAATCCATAGCCTAGGACCATGGTTTCATCTAAAATCTAACTGTACTCTACTGAAGAAAAAACCTACATCTTGGATGACATGTGAGTGAGTAAATTTAATAGCAAATTTTTAGTCATTGAATCATTGACTCACTTGATTTATTCGGAAATGCAGATTAATTTATCAATGAAAACAACATGTTTACTTGGAGATGTACAGCAACTTTGTTTGGAACTATGTTTGTTGACAAAACAGAGCAAAATCAGACATATTTATTGTTCCTAAAAAGCACATATCATATTTTTGTCCCACTCATTGCTCTGGTCATCATTATGTTCATCACTGAAATTTTGAGACTGATCCCGTATTTATACGTGGATGCCACTTCTGAAACTTTGCAGCATGTAAGTCACCACTGGTTCTCTTAGCAGCATAAAAAACTAAATATTTATTCAAATTTTGAATAGCGCCGACACTGGGTATTTTTTCACAGTTGTGTGCAGTTGCAAATGCAGGGTCATTCAGGGAACCCACTGAGTAACATATTCTCAAAGAGTAACACAACAAAAACACACTTAAAAACAAAAACAAAAAACAAACAACAAAACAAACAAAACAAATAAACAAACAAAAAAACAGCACACTAACTCGGTTTTTTTTCTTTATAAATAATACCAGGTGATTAGCATCTGATACCACCACTTTATTATGGTGCTGCCAGGGTAGGCTATTTTTTTCAAGCTAATTTTGAGAAACTGTGTAATGTTAGTAAGTTTTTTAGAAATACTTGTAGTTGTTTTTGAACGTCTTGTTTGTGGGTGGGCTGTTATTTTGTTCATGTTTAATTCTTTTTATGAGTTCCATAAAATGTATAATTTGTTTAGTTGTAGTCAACTAATCAGGGGTGACCCTTTATTTGACTGATAATGCATTATGACCTACTCTGTGCATTAGGTGCTATCCCACTAGATGGCGAACATGCCATTACTGTAACACAATGTAGTTAGTAGGTAGAGGACTATTTCACCAACTATCAATAACTTCCATTCAGTTACAGGTGGATTAAATCACTGAAGCCTCAAAAAGGCTCACAAGCAACATTATATTACCACTATAATATCCCACGCAAGAGAAAAAGTCATACATATTGGGAATGACATGAGGATGAGTAAATGATGACAGAATTTCCCTTTTTGTGTGAACTATTACTTTAATGATTCGTCTTAAATATGATTAAATACAGTCCAAAAGTCTGGATGTTTGTGTGAAAAGAAGCACAGTTTGAATGGTTATTTTTCAAAAATTGCATTTTAATTAAACATTAAAGCAGATTAGATAAACAAAGCAATTAAACATCTCTGAACATTCACATAAGCTAAAGAAGATGTAATAGTATTTTTTTTTTTTTTTTGCTTAAATAAACATGCATAATATATATTTTCTTTTTAATAGATAGATTTATTAATATATAGATATATTTGCAGCATCATCCATTTGCTCAGTCCACTATCTTCTGAAGACCTGGAGGAAAGATTATCATGTTATGAGTTTTTTAATCAGTATATTAGCATCATAATAACATGTCATATTAATATTAGAGTTGTACCTTTCAGACGGTTTTTAATCCAGGGCGCCTTTGGATCAGAGCAGTACTTTTCCTTCTCTGTGTAGAATCTGCAGGAGATAAATATGAAATGAAATGAACACAATATCATGCATATTAACTTCTGTGAAACAACACTGTGTAGAGAGAGCTTACATTATAGCATCCACACATGGACTCAGAGCATTCTGATGCTTGTATCCAATCAGTTTAATTGTAGCAGGTATTCTTCCTTTTGACACCTCTTTACAGCAGCTCACTCCAACACGAGTGGGACGACGATCTGAAAGAGAGATTGAAATTGAAATCTCCACTGTATTTATATTGTGTGCGTACTGTATATGTGTGAAAATGAGATGATCGTGATCTTGATAAGGGCTCCATCAAAGAAAACAAAACTGTGCTACAGCTAAATCCAATATATAGTAATGGATTCACCCTCATTAAAAGGAACGTCCACACAAATTGGAAATTCTGTCATCATTTACTTACCTTCATGTCTTTCCAAGCCTGTATGCATTTATTCATTTATTATATAAGATATTGAAGAATTTTGGTAGCTAAGCAGTTTTGGTTCCTCTTGACTTCTATAATATTTTTGGTCCATACAATGGAAGTTATTGGGAAATGAAACTGTTTAGCTACCAAAATTCTTTAAAATATCTTCTTTTGTCTTCCACAGAAGAAATAAAGTCATACAGTTTATTGGGAATGACATGAGAATGAGTGAATGATAACCAAATTTGCATTTTTGGGTAGATTAGGCCTTGAAACATCAATACTAGTCTGAAAACATGTTGGTGTGAATTAAATGAATCCAAAATCCAAAAAAAAAAAAAAAAAAAAAAAAACAGAAAGTAATTAAAATAATAATAATAATAAAAATAAAAATGTTTTATAGAAGTTAATTTAAATTATTATAATATTAAGTTGGGTTTGTGTTATGTAAATAAAAATAGAGTATTCATCATCAGAGCTAACTTCCAGCAGAGCTGCATGATGTTGGTGTAAAATATTCAGATAACCACAAGAAGAAAATGTTTGCAGGCTAGCTTCTGTTTTGAAGATGCTACTGTATCTAGACTAGGTCTTTTTATATGGTATTTTTCAAGACAGGATATTTACTTCCTTTGCATCTCTAACCAGTAAGAGGTAGCCTGCAGACCCCATGTGACAAAAGTCAAATTCATGATCACAGCAGTATTATATCCTAAGGTTTCTCATTATCAGGAGCACATGAAGAGATAGTTACACTGACTTTGTTATTGAAAAATCGTGCGCTGCATGTTTAGTTACTTACAGTTGCCTTGTGCACCAGTGAAACATCCCATGAGGGCGATCAGAACGGCAATGGTGATTAATCTAGAAGTCCAGGCCATGGCTCTTGGCATCCAGATCAAAGGTAATTTGGTGTTGGTCAGTTAGTCTGTGTTGATTATGTGGGCGAGTTATTATGTGGAGGTCTTTTAAGAGATACAGTGCAGTAGCAGTCAGATGGAAATAATGCGTCATAAACTTACCACCACTCTTTTGAAAGCATTGCATCAAGTTATCATCGAAGCATTCACACCTCTTACCCACAATACAGTCAGTTTTACCCAGCAGCATAATTTATGAGAAACTAATACACCCCCCCCCACCAAAAAAATGCAAAACAGACCACAATACATGAAATGAGTTTAACTGAAAAAGTTGAAGTGCTGAGTTTCTGATTTGGATGTAATTGGATGTTCTTTACCTTAATAAAAAAAATAATAACCAAAACAGCTTTCATATTTACATTTTAACTGGGTGTTTCTTCAGCTACGAGCACTTTTGATTGTGTGGATTTGTTTTTTGTTTTTTTCCTGAAAAACTTTTCAACCACATTCTTATTTTCACATTTCTCATTATGTATTGTGTTTAATATCATTCTTTTACCATCTTAATTCTCAAATTATGATGGTAAAAATGTAATTTTTAATCAGTTTTGGAATAAATTGGCCAGCTGCTTTGTCTTTTTTAAGTTTAGTTACAGTCCAGGATATTACCATAAAATATATACTCTAAGAAAAAAAAATAACATACTGGTAATTTGAATGTTTTCTTTAACCCTAAAACACAACACACTGCACTGCGTCATTCAAAATGTGGGGAAAACACCTGTGAAAATTCAATATGGAATATTTCCTCATATTAACACTGTACATTGAACCTTATTTCATTTAATGTACACATAATAGACATTTGAAGAAGAATAATTAAAAAATGAGCACATAATTAAGCATTTACGAACAGTTTTAATATCACCTTCATACACTGTAAGGGAAATAAATAAAAAAGGGTAATTTGTTGAATAAAAATCAACCCCTGGGACATAAAAGTGCCTGGAATTGAAGGAAAGTTCAACTATTGTGTTTTAATCTATTTAATCTAATGTGGGTTTTGATGATTTTTTGGTATTGACATTAATTAAATGAATATATGGAAAAAAGAAAAATCCAAAAGGTCAGCACTCAAGTTTATACTGTACCAACTTACTCATTCTACAGTATGTAACATTTGTTTATGGAGGAAATGTACAAAATCAATAGCACAAATAACAAAAAATAGTGCATAAGCCAGCAACCAGCCACAAAGAAAATTATAAAAATGCTAAAGAGAAAAGATGTCTTCATGTTTAAGGAAGGACCTCTTGCACAAATTTGAAAACATCAACCACAAGCAAAACCAGTACATGCTGATCAGAGTTTATTTGTAGTTTCAGATTGCAGTTGTTCATTTGCATCATCAAATAAAAAAATAAAAAAAAAAGATTCCAGCTTTGTTCTCAGCCTTTTCGACACATGAATTAATGACACAAGTCCATTACTAGTACATTGAGTGAAATATATTTCAATGTGAAACATAAAATATAACATTTAAACCACAATTGTTACAAAACAGTTTCACTCACTATAATTCAGTTTCTGAATAGATTAAGAACTGGCACTGTCAAATTATCCTACATGTATTTGACAACATATAATATTTTAAATACTCAATTTAAATGTGCATAATTTACAAAAAAGTTCCAAAATACTACAGAAAAATCTCTTAAACTTTATAGCTAGTTATTTATTTATTTATTTTTATGTGTTCTAATTAGCTTATATTAAGACATTCGTGACTGATGAGCTGTCAGTTGCTTGTGTAGCTCCTCCCACATGAGTTTGATGACTAATAGATGATGTTGGGGGTGGTGTGGAAGTCAGGCGTTTGTTTCTTTGAGCTCTGCTGTAAAAACAAATGTGAATACAAGATGTTAAATACACTTACACTTTAAAAGCCTTTTATGTTGTTACTAATTTGTTATATATTACCACTTGTTAGGTTAACTTACAAAAAATGTTTAACTCTCCCACCCCGTTTTTGGGTATCAAAACTCTCCCCGTTTAGTATTAAAGCTGTCAAAGTGAATGAAAACATTGAAAACAAAGAAATGTAACATCAGATTCTGTGGATGTCTAATCATGACATGTTTTCTTTAGAAATGAACTGTGATTCTTACATGACGGCCTTCACACATGGAAGACTTTCATGTTGCAACCTGATATTGAGGATGGGATCGGTCACATCGGCTGTGGAGACTTTAGTACAGCATGAGTACACCACTCCAGGACCTGTAGCATTACCTGAAATAAGGCAAAAGAACTGGGTAAACCTCAATATTCTGCATTGTTCCATCAGATAGAATAATGAATGAACAGTTAAAGCTCTTCACCTGTTGTAGTCCAGATCACAGATGCAATGACCACCGCAACAGCCAAACTCCTCATGAGGATCCTGCGTGTCTCCATTGTCACAGTAGATCTTCAGTGCTCACTTCTTGTGTCAGAGAGAATATATTCAAGACTCTTACTAGCTTGCCTTAAATAGTCAATAAAGCGGAACTTAAACTGCATGGGCTGCATCCTGTCCGTTGCGGTAAAGTTTAACTTTTTGTGGATGGTTTGATTTTTGTTCTTTTGCATCTGAGTTTATGTGTTTCCATGTAGATTATATTGGGAGTGAACTCATTTGTCACAGTAGGTGTAAATGTCATGTGCTCAATTAATATATGTAAATGTAGATGGGGGAATCTCTATTAGAAAAAAATTCTTACATGATATTTAATTTCTAACCTTGCTGTCAGTTATTTAATTGATATGAATTCAGTGTATGCTAAAAAAAAGCTTTATTTTTAATACGCCAATGTAACAAATCAGTGTACCAATAGTGTTTTTTATTTATTTTATTTTTTAAATTCAGTAATTTAAATATATTTTATCTTGTAAAGTTGACCAGTTGTCAAATGAAGCAAAATAGGAAGGAAGAGCTGACATTCTACAGTTACTTCACCTAAGAGGTTTGTTGGGGAGTTTTGCTAGCTGGTAGAATGGCATGGGTCAAGTTTTTCCATTTCACAATATTGTCACACTCAGCTGCTCCATACTGTCAAATTCTTCTGAAATTCAAGACACTGTTTCAGTTTGTCATCATGACGGCATCCTTTTATTGGAACACAACTACTTATATATTTCAAAAATGGATATATAAAAACTAAATAATTATATTAAAATGTATAATAGCATGAATGGGATATAGACAGAACAAAAAGAACCCAAAAAGAAGGTTGTTATTATTTACCCAAAAAAGGTTTTTAAAAAAGTCTCAGCATTCTGTTTTTTTTTTTCATTCCTCAAAATATCTTCTTTTTGTGTTCCACAGATTAGCAAACCAGGGGGACTACAAACATGAAATTGTCCAGCCATAATGGAAAGGAGTATAAATATGAGGTAATACAAAAGCCAAATTCCCTTAATCATCCATCAGTATGAGTAAAACCAGAGAATATAGTTCAGGGGCCATATGTATAAAGCCGCTCAGAGTAAAAATGTACTCAAGTGTGTAAAAACTCTAAGAATGATGCAATTTTACACTTATTCCTAATCTTAAGAATAAGAGTGATTCATAAAGGGACCTAATTGTCTCAGCTCATAAATTATTTAAAGAGGTGGTTTATTTCCTTATTTTATGAAGCCCCTCCCTCAGAAATAGGCAGTGGGCTCTGATTGGTTAGCTAGCCCAGTGTATTGTGATTGGCTAAACCGCCTCTAGTGTACGTCTAAACGTCCCACCCCTCACCTCAGCGGCATGTGCTCCGGTTGTATTGTAAACAATGGTGTCGTTAATAATATCGCTTATCAGTTTATCCAGCTGCAGACCCGCAGCACCAGCAGTTTCAGAACTGCAGCCACAGAAAGGAAGTGAGGGGCGGAGTAATTGACAACGAGAGAGCACAGTGAGTAGTCTGTAATGTTTTTGCTATCATATGTTTAATAATTATCATATATATTACGTTGAGCATTTATCTGCTAAAGTACTTAATGTGTGCTTGCCTTTATTATCTTATACTGAAGCTTGAATTTGTTGTCATACTTTATAGTATATAAGTTTTTTCTGTGGATGTTTCGATTAATTATCGGATGCATGCTGTAACTGGGCCTTGCGGTAACGTTTTGAAGATTTTTTTAATTCATAAAAATAAATAGTTTGCTTTCATTTCCTCTGCTATTTGCATTGTTTGTGTGCTAATATTACCATTATAGTTTAGTTATTTTAATCCCATTTGTCATCGTTATGATTGTTGTGTGTTTGTTTGTGTCTTTTATATATTGTGGTGATAAAGATTCAGAGAGGGGACACATTACCTGAGCTGCAGCAGTGCAACAAGTGTTACAGGAATTTTCTGCTTGACCAGCATGTTTAAACCAGCCAAACTGGTCAAATTAAAAAGTCATCTTCAAATCCACTTCAGCAAGGCAGTTGTCTGTGGAGGTATGAATATCTTGTTTGTTTAATATATGTACTCACAATATATTATTGCATAATAGTTTACCTGTGTACTTATTTATTTATTTATTTATTTATTTTAGGCTATAGTAAACATTTTCCCAACCGATTATTGGTGTGATTATATTCTATATTCTATAATATTATATAATTTTATGGTGGACTCTTTTTCTGGAGAACTTTTCTGGAGATAGGTACTGCACATTTCCTCTAGCCCACCATTATATTTGCACCCCCTTCTGACCAATTTTAAATTAACTAAGATACATGTATATTACAGTGCAGTAACCCTACAAGAGGCCCTTCCAAGTGGATAACAGGTTACGCTTGTGAGGTATGTCCCAAATCTATCTTATCTATCTATCTATCTATCTATCTATCTATCTATCTATCTATCTATCTGTCTGTCTGTCTGTCCATTTTATATATATATGTATATATATATATTATATATATATATATATATATATATATATATATATATATATGCACACACACATTAATAAGAAATAATAAAGTTACATTTTCCTTTTTTTATTCTGTAATGAAGGAGATCCCAGTACTCTGACAGAAGTTGTGAAATGACTCCATTACAAATGACATCTGCTCAGGGGGCCAGTGGAAGAGCCTCGTTTCCTTAGAATGGAGGAAGAGGACAAGGAAAAGGCCCTCAACAATCTCCTGGAACAATCAGAACTTCCAGAGTGCCCTTCATATTTCATCTTGTGTTCAGGGGAGTTATTTTTGTAGGATTGTCATGACAAAATGGGCCTAAGAGTAAATTGTTCATTTGATACATTTTAATTTGTATTTATGCAAGATTGTCATGACACAATGTGCCCAAGAGTGAATTGTTCATTTTGTAATTTTTAGGATTGTCATGACAAAATCTTAATAGTGATTGTTCAATGATAAACTTCAGTTTAATAATTGTGTACATTTTGATTGTAACTTTTAAAAATGATGCTGCTTTTGTGTGTGTGTGTGTGTGTGTGTGTGTGTGTGTGTGTTTTATTGAAATGTTTTAGTTTTCATATAGAAAAATGTATGATGCACGTGTTCTTGACTTTGGAGTAAACATTTATTTTGAATCTTGTGATTAAAGTATATTTTATATAAAATGCCTAGAAGTTTCAAATATTATTTTTAATATCACAAACAGGAAATAACTTGCATAATACAATAAAAGGAATAACTGTATAGGCCTACAACTAAATTACACAAGATTGATGTTTATAAAATGCTTAATATATCATAAAATGCATACATACATAAAGTATGACGTATCGTGTGTAATAAAAGCAAATTACCCCTTAAAAACCTTAAGATGGCGCTACTCTGTTAAGAACGTAAGCTCCGCCCCTCACTTCCGGTTCTGTGGCTACAGTTCTGTGACTGCGGTTCTGTGGGTCTGCAGCTGTATACATTTGGCTTGAGCCCAATTGAGAAGCAGAGGATATTACTGAAGAGGATCATGCAGAACCTCTGCAAGCACGGCTTTTAATGGTAGGCCTATGTTTTATGTTTGTTGTTGTCTCATATTTTTAGATACGCTGTTATTTGTAAATGCTACTGCTTATGTTAGCTTTTAATATACGTTTTTATCCTGATTAAAGCTTTAATACAGTACGGAAACTGGATGTGTGTCCATGTTTAACGCTTCATTGTGAAAATAAGTGTATAATTGTAACAGTTCATTGCTGGAGCTGAGCTGAATGAGAGAGAGAGAGATGCAGAGTGTGTGCAGAGCAGGGGGACGTGTGGAACAGTATTAAGAACCGCTGCTTTAGAACATTGATTTTGAAACTTGTGAATCCATTAGAATCATTAGAAGACAGAATCGCAATGGCCTCGTTTGTGATATCACGAACCCAGGAAGTAACTTGTTGTAGTCCATATCAGCCATTTTTGTAGGCATTAAACTGCCAGAATTTTAAAAGACGATATCTCCGTTTGCATTGAACTTTCAGATTCGTAACTTTGCAGATATCGTTTATGCTCAAACAGCAACATTACACACTAACTAACATTAAAAAAGTGAAATCGCAATGAACCACGCCTTTAAGAGAACTGGAGAGGTATCAAGGTCAAAGGAGGCCATACAAATATATAAGACTAGTTGATTAGTTGTTTCAGTTTGTAATTTTCACAATAAATGACTAAACAGTTTTTAGTTTAAAAAAAGTTTTTGACAGATTCCTAAAAATATTTGTTTTCTTTATTATGACGGTTGGTGTAATAAATGTATATATATATATGTGTGTGTGTGTGTGTGTGTGAAAGAGAAAGAATGATTAGAGTAAAACAGAAAAAAGACCCTATTTAAAAGTGCTCTTTTTTTTTCTTGAACAACCAATTCGTTTTCAAAAGAATGTATCATACATAGCAACGGGTTCAGCCCCGTCTCCTCACTAAGATGGAAGTTTTTGTCTTTTCCTCACTCAGAGTTGCTCTCAGATTGGTCCTGTATCACTCTTAAGCTAAGGTTCTTAGTTAAAAATTGTTAAACTAAATTATGAGCTCTCTGAGAGGATTCTTAGAAGCTTTAAGAATACAGGCCCTGATGTGCAGCAAAAGATTGTTGAGCTTCACTAAATAGAAAATGGCATTGGAAGTATTGAAAATTCCCATTTCCACCATCACGGCAATAATTTAGAAGTTCCAATCAACTAAAGATGTTACAAATCTGCCTGGAAGAAGATGTGTGTGTCTGTAAAATCCTAATGCACAGTCAAGAGGAGAGTTTGAGTGGCCAAAGACTCTCCAAGGATCACAGCTGGAGAATTGCAGAGATTAGTTGAGTTTTTCAGTCAAAAAGCCTCAATCAATCAATCAATAAAAATCATCACATCAAAATCACCGCATGTTATTTGGGAAAATCCTCTGCTGTCATCTAAAAACAATCTCCAGTATTTTTAGTTTTTTAAACACGACTAGAACTTTAAATGGGACTGGCTTCTCTGATCAGATGAAACACAAGGGTAAAAAAGTACCCCATGCCCACAGTTATATACTACTGAATCATTAATGTTGTGTGTATTTTTCTGCCAGAGGTCCTGGACATCTTCAGATACATATATCATGGATTCTGTCAAATTCCAACAGATAAAAAATCTAAATCTGACTGACTCTGCAAGATTCTGAATATATGAAAAAAAAGTTGAATATGGAAAAAAATCCAAAAGGTCAGCACTTATACTGTACCAACTTACTCATTCTACAGTACGTAACATTTGTTTTTGGGGGAAATGTACAAAATCAATAGCACAAATAACCAAGAACAGTTCATAGCCAGCAACCAGCCACAAAAATAAAGAACTTATAATGTAAAAATTTTTTGGGATATAAAAAAAAAATTGAGAAAAGATGTCTTCATGTTTGAGGAAGGACCTCTTGCACATATTTGGAAACATCAACCGCAAGCAAAACCAGTACATGCTGATCAGAGTTTATTTGTAGTTTCAGATTGAAATTTCTTTGCAGTTACATTTGCATCATCAAAAAAATACAAATAAAAAATCCAGCTTTGTTCTCATTCAAATCAGTCTAAAATTCACTCAGACTTGTGTCAGCCTTCTCGACACATGAGTTAATGACACAAGTCCATTACTAGTACAATGAGTGAAATATATTTCAATGTGAAACATAACAAATATTATTTAAACCACAATTGTTAAAAAAACAGTTTCACTGTAATTCAGTTTCTGAATAGATTAAGAACTGTCACTGTCAAATTGTCCTACATGTATTTGACAACATATAATATTTTAAATACTCAATTTAAATGTGCATAATTTACTAAAAAGTTCCAAAACACTACAGCAAAATCTCTTAAACTTTATAGCTAGTTTTAAAAGGCCTAACTACTCATTATTATGTGTTCTCATTAGTAGCTTATTTTTAGACATTCGTGACTGATGAGCTGTCAGTTGCTTGTGTAGCTCCTCCCACACGAGTTTGGTCACTAATAGATGATGTTGGGGGTGGTGTGGAAGTCAGGGTTTCGTTTCTTTGAGCTCTGCTGTTAAAAAAAAAATGTGAATACAAGAATACTTTATTAAATGCATCACAGTACACTTTAAAAGCCTTTTATGTTGTTACTAATTCTGTTATATTCTACCATACTTGTTAGGTTTAACTTACAAAAACTGTTTAACTTTCTTCTCCACCCATTGTTGTTTGGGATCAATGCAGAACTCTCCCCGTTTAGTATTAAAGCTGTCAAAGAGAATGAAAACATTGAAAACACAGAAATGTAACATCAGATGCTGTTGAAAGCTTTCTTTAGAGATTCTTTAGAAAAGAACTGTGATTCTTACATGACAGCCTTCACACATGGAAGACTTTTACGTTGCAACCTGATATTGAGGATGGGATCGGTCACATTGGCTGTGGAGACTTTAGTGCAGCATGAGTACACCACTTGAGTATCTGCAGCTAGTAAGGCAAAAGAACTGGGTAAACCTCAATATTCTGCATTGTTCCATCAGATAGAATAATGAATGAATATTTAAAGCTCTTCACCTGTTGTAGTCCAGATCACAGATGCAATGACCACCGCAACAGCCAAACTCCTCATGAGGATCCTGCGTGTCTCCATTGTCACAGTAGATCTTCAGCGCTCACTTCTTGAGTCAGAGAGAATATATTCAAGACTCTTACTAGCTCGTCTTAAATAGTCAATAAAGCGGAACTTAAACTGCATGGGCTGCATCCTGTCCATTGCGGCCGCATTTATTTTTGTGGATGATTTCATCTTTGTTCTTTTGCATCACCGTATCTGGATTTCCATGTAGATTATATTGGGAGTGAACTCATTTGTCACAGTAGGTGTAAATGTCATGTGCTCAATTAATATATGTAAACGTAGATGGGGGAATCTCTGTTTAAAAAAAATCTTACATGATATTTAATTTTTAACCTTGCTGTCAGTCATTTAATTGATATGAATTCAGTGTGTGCTGAAAAAAAGCTTCATTTTTAATATGCCAATAGAACAAATCAGTGTACCAATAGTGTTTCTTCTTCTTTAAAAAAAAAAAAAAATAGGAAGGAATAGCAGACATTCTACAGTTACTTCACCTAAGAGGTTTGTTGGGGAGTTTTGCTAACTGGTAGGATGGCATGGGTCAAGTTTTTCCATTTCACAATATTGTCACACTCCATACTGTCAAATTCTTCTGAAATTCAAGACACTGTTTCAGTTTGTCATCATGACGGCATCCTTTACTGACAGATTGGAACACATTCATGACTGGAAAACTATTATATTTCGAAAATGAATATATGAAAAACTAAATAATTACATTAAAATGTATAATAAAATGAATGGGATATAGACAGAACAAAAAGAACCCCAAAAAGAAGAATATGTTATTATTTACCCAAAAAAGGTTTTTTTTTAAAAAGTGTCAGCATTCTCAGTATTTATTTTTTTCATTCCTCAAAATATCTCCTTTTTTGGTTCCACAGATTAGCAAACCAGGGGGACTACAAACATGAAATTGTCCAGCCATAATCCTTCCTGTTTCACAGGAGTATAAATACAGGTGCTGGTCATATAATTAGAATATAATCAAAAAGTTGATTTATTTTTTTAATTCCATTCAAAAAGTGAAACTTGTATATTATATTTATTCATTACAGATGGACTGATATATTCCAAATGTTTATTTCTTTTAATTTTGATGTTTATAACTGACAACTAAGGAAAATCTCAAATTCAGTATATTAGAAAATTAGAATATTGTGAAAAGGTTCAATATTGAAGACACCTGGTGCCACACTCTAATCAGTTAATTAACTCAAAACACCTGCAACGCCTTTAAATGCTCTCTCAGTCTAATTCTGTAGGCTACAGAATCATGGGGAAGACTGCTGACTTGACAGTTGTCCAAAAGACGACAGTTCACACCTTGCACAAGGAGGGCAAGACACAAAAGGTCATTGCAAAAGAGGCTGGCTGTTCACAGAGCTCTGTGTCCCAAGCACATTAATAGAGAGGCGGAGGGAAGGAAAAGATGTGGTAGAAAAAAAAGTGTACAAGCAATAGGGATAACCACACCCTGGAGAGGGATTGTGAAACAAAACCCATTCAAAAATGTGGGGGAGATTCACAAAGAGTGGACTGGAGTAAGTGCTTCAAGAACCACTACACAAAGATGTATGCAAGACATGAGCTTCAGCTATAGGATTCCTTGTGTCAAGCCACTCTTGAACAACAGACAGCGTCAGAAGCGCCTCGCTTCAAAAAGGACTGGACTGCTGCTGAGTAGTTATGTGTTATGTGCTCTGCTGGTGTTGGTCCACTGTGTTTTCTGAGGTCCAAGGTCAACACAGCCGTATACCAGGAAGTTTTAGAGCACTTCATGCTTCCTGCTGCTGACCAACTTTATGGAGATGCAGATTTCATTTTCCAACAGGACTTGGCACCTGCACACAGTGCCAAAGCTACCAGTACCTGGTTTAAGGACCAAGGTATCCCTGTTCTTAATTGGCCAGCAAACTCGCCTGACCTTAACCCCATAGAAAATCTACAGGGTATTGGGAAGCGGAAGATGCGATATGCCAGACCCAAGAATGCAGGAAGAGCTGAAGGCCACTATCAGAGCAACCTGGGCTCTCATAACACCTGAGCAGTGCCACAGACTGATCGACTCCATGCCACGCCGCATTGCTGCAGTAATTCAGGCAAAAGGATCCCCAACTAAGTATTGAGTGCTGTACATGCTCAAATTTTTAATTTTTATACTTTTTAGTTGGCCAAGATTTCTAAAAATCCTTTCTTTGTATTGGTCTTAAGTTATATTCAAATTTTCTGAGATACTGAATTTGGGAATTTTCCTTAGTTGTCAGTTATAATCATCAAAATTAAAAGAAATAAACATTTGAAATATATCAGTCTGTGTGTAATGAATGAATATAATATACAAGTTTCACTTTTTGAGTGGAATTAATAAAATAAATCAACTTTTTGATGATATTCTAATTATATGACCTGTATAAGGTAATACAAAAGCCAAATTCCCTTAATCATCCATCAGAATGAGTAAAACCAGAGAATATAGTTCAGGAACCATATGTATAAAGCCGCTCAGAGTAAAAATTTACTCTTAACTGTAAAAACTTTAAGAATGATGTAATTGTACTCTTATTCCTAGACTTAAGAATAAGAGTGATTCATAAAGGGATCCAATTGTCACAGCTCCTAAATTATTTAAGAAAACTGGAGAGGTCTCAAGGTCAAAGGATCAAGGTCAAAGGAGGCCGTACAAATATATAAGACTATTTAGTTGTTTCAGTTTGTTATTTTCCCAATAAATGACTAAACAATTTTTAGTTTAAAAGGTTTTAGACAAATTCCTAAATATTTATTTTTTTCTTTATCATGACAGGTGGTGTAATAAATTTGTTTTATATAATTTTGTACACAAGGGTACAAAAGTACCCCATGCCCACAGTTATATACTACTGAATCATTAATGTTGTGTGTTTTTTTCTACCAGAGGTCCTGGACATCTTCAGATACATAGCATCATGGATTCTGTCAAATGCCAACAGTTAGAAATTCAAAATCTGACAGACTCTGCAAGAAATCTTATAATAAGCATTGGTTGGACGGCCATCATGAAGATTAACCCCCCAAAAAACTTCAAAATCCACACAAAAATGAGCCAGTGAGCATTAAATGAAGGTTCTGCCATGACCATTACAGTCCCTGACCTAAATCATACAGAAAATGAGTGGTTTTAACAAAAGAAGAGAGGCACCAGCATGGACCTGGAGAGATTCTGTATGGAAGAATGGTCTCCAAAATCTTGTTAGGCATTTCCAAACTAATCTGGCATCATGGAAAAAGACTCAGAGCTGTTGTCTTGGCAAATGGAGGTTGCAAATAGGATTCAGTAAAAAGGGGCTAATAATTGTGCCCACAATGTGTTGGAGAAAAAAAAAAATCATAATGAGACTATATTTATATGAGATATATTTATTTTCACACCCTTCTTTACTTTTTTTTTTCTTAATTTCTGACTAATTAATTTATGAATTTAATGGACGTGGCGGTGATTGCTTTCAAATCAGACTTGTCTGTGATCAGTTCTCACAGCATTACACTAAACATTTCCTACATAAGCAAATTCTTAGACATGTCTGACTGTTATTAGTCTGGAGGAAGATGATGCACAATTCCTATCATTAGAGTGTTATATAGAGAAACGGAACATATGACTGATGTTGACAGTCATAGGGGGTGTGTGTGTGTGTGTGTTCATCTCATCTCTGCTGTGACCTCTAGGTTAAATCTGTGTGAGAATACTTGTGAAACGCATTCTACCCACAAAGACCCTCCTTAGATGTTCTGATATTTTTAAATCATTTCAGAAGATGTCGCTAACCTCTCCTCATTCATGTAGGCCTCAGGCCTTTAATCAGAGGTTAAGACAGTCACAGGAGAAATTCAGAAATAAACTTATATTAGTTATATTCTATTAAATTGGTTTTTAGATAAATCTGATTCCAGAAGACCAATATTTAGTAAAGTGTTTATTAAAATTTCTCTTTGTTTAAATACATACTGCATCCAATAAACTTCAAGCACTTTAACTGATGTCATAAGTTAGAGAAAAAAAGAGAAATAATATTATATAAGTCATAATAGGAAAATAAATATATACTCTGTTATATTAAAATCCAATTAAATATATTAAACAAACAAAAAACAGTACTTATAGCAAATGCATAATACATTCAATTCTAAAAAGAAAATAAAGATTTATAAATTAAGCATTATAAATAAAACTAGGACATCAATATTTGAAAAAATAAATAAAATGGCAAAGGAATAACTATACTTAGACTGCACAGCAGCTAAGTGTGAAAGCAAACCGCAGATTGTTTCCTTTGTGCAATATGTTCAACATATTTTTCCAGCGTAGAAGAGCCGTGTGTATTATGGTCAGAATTGTGTAGTACAGTGTAGCTTGTCTGGCTAACAGGGATGGAAAAGAAGCCTTGCTGGTGTGGCTGGTGAAGACCCCAAGTTCTGGGTGAAGTTCACAGATGTTTGGTCCCCATGACTTTATCTTCAGATTTAGTATAATCTTTACAAATCACACCATTCTGTTGAATTAGAACAGAAGAAAAACAGGTTAGGAAGTAGCCCTTTGCTGTATATATATATATATATATATATATATATATTATATATAAATATATATATATATATATATATATACATATATATTATATATATATACCTACATATATATATACATACATATATATATATATATATATATATATATATATATATATATATATATATACATATAATATACATACATATCTACATACATATATATATATATATATTATATAGACCAATTTACAATACACTGTGTTTGTATAAACCATGAAGAGGTTGTCATATTTTATTCAGTTTAACTATTCTGCATTACTCCTTACATACTCTTATCATAATCTGTAAACTCTAACCTTTTGTAGACGTTTTATCCTTTTACTGAGCCATGGAGCCTTAGGATCAATGCAGCGCAACCAGTTATCTTTATCAACGAACCTGTAAAGATGAAAGGTGAAATGTATTTAGAAATATATGCAATAAAATGCTCTTTGACAAAAGAAGAGAGTTGACAGGCAGGTGAATTTTTTTTTTTTTTTTTTTAATTTAAATGGACTGACTTACACTATAGATGCAAGACATTTGCGTGTTGCTGGAAGGATGTAACAACTTGTGATTCTGATCAATGGTTCTTTATCCGTGATCATCTCCTCCTTGCAGCAGGTTGGCCTTATAGGGTCATGAGAGATCACTGCAAGCAGACAGAAAAACATCCATAAATAAAAGTTTTTCCCATTTTAAGTTGATTTCAGAAGCTCTCAAAGTGTAACAGCGCAAATAAAGCAAAACTGTAATAACTGCATAAGATATTAATACTTGTTTTGAGAGAATATATCTTAAGCAGAGTATTCTTAATACATTGTCCTTGTTTTAAGCATAATCTATACGAATTTAATTAGGTTTATGTTGAATTTTTTTTCCCCCCAATATTATAAGAAAAATTATTATTATTTTTTTAATTACATTTTCCTTAAGTATTGAGTGCAAATGTCAATTTGTGTGCAGTAGTGCAGTAGTCGAAGGACACTCACCTCCTGATATAAAAGCACACAGGAATATAACCAAAGAAAACAAACAGATCATTTGATGAGATGCTGAGGACAGGTGCATGTTGCCTGAGGGATCCTGTGTGCTATCAGATTCCACAAACTGTTTGCTGCTCTTGGGCCGTATTGCTTTTTATGTCCTCAGAAAAGGGAAGTTTTGTCTTTGTTCATGCTTCATAATGTAATAACTTACGCCATGATTAATCACTCTGCAGCATGACATCCACAGAGTTATTGAGGTTACTTCTAAAAGATGAACATTTACAGTTAAGTTGTTGATTCACAGAGATATTAGCTAAATGATGTAATTGTTTGAAATGACAAGTCAAGGATGACAGGAGAGTATCGTCATGTGTAGGGTTTCTGTCATTGGACCAGTGTCAAATCTGGACATGTGAAAGGGGTCAAAAATACAGGACTGAATAATAATCTTGTCACGCTAGTCTGATGATGATGCTCTGTCGTTGTTCTTTAATTTAGCTAGAATGAGTTAATCAGGAAAAACATTGGAAATTAAATAACATTGTCACAACTGATCAGCACTGTCGACAAGTGTATTATTGCATTATATGATTAAATAAGTAACACATTTTAATTAAATAATTCATGCATTTAGGATATAAGTGTAAGAGTGTAAAGTGAAACCAATAGCAATTTAACTGCACAGAAGCTTGTGTGAAAACAAACCACATCGTGTTTCCTATGTGCAAAATGTTCAAATGGAAAAAAATGGTGCATGCAAAAATGTGGCAGACATTAGGCCGGTACTTGTGTGTAAAAAAAATGTGACGGGTAATATACCAAATCATTATTTTTGGTAACCTTAATTAATCTTAATAAATAATATTTTTTCGCTTTTATAACTTTTATTTTGTTAATTCAGAACTAGAAGTCTGTGATTAAAAAGTGCTATTTCTGTGGCGAATTACCGAGGAACAGTAATATTAAAGGAACAGTTCACCCAAAAATGAAAATTTGGTGAAAATGTATTTAAAATTCAAGATTAGGGCTGGGAAATATGGCTGTGGCGAATTACAAAAGATGGTCACAATAAAATAACACCTCAATACCAAAACCAGGTGTGTGTTCACATCCTTAATACTGCTCTGGGTGTGTATCAGGTGCGTGTTCACGAAATACAGAGCACAAATGAACATGGCCACACGTCTTTCCTTTCCTTTCCTTTCCTTTTCCTTTCCTTTCCTTTCCTTTCCTTTCCTTTCCTTTCCTTTTCTTTTCTTTTCTTTTCTTTCCTTTCCTTTCCTTTCCTTTCCTTTCCTTTCCTTTCCTGTCCTGTCCTGTCCTGTCCTGTCCTGCCCTGCCCTGCCCTGTCCGAAATGTAATTATTTTGACTATTTGAATTTTATTAAAATTAACCATTGGTCTTCCATAGTAGGATATATTTAGATCATGATAACCACAGTTAAACCACACATACAGCACCTTAATGCCATCAAGCAGTTGGAGCTCTCATTTTGACGGCACCCATTCAAGACTGAGAATCCATTAGTTAGCAAGATTTTTTAGTGTGACCTTTATTAAATAATAAAAATTGTAAATCATGAAATAAAATGCAATAAATACAGAATATTGAAGGTATTGGTATAGTATACACTGTCATTCATATATATATATATATATATATATATATATATATATATTGTATATATATATATATATATATATATATATATATATATATATATATATATATATATATATATAAAATACATTTATTTTTGTGTAATTGAAAATTCAAATCAAATTGTGTACTGGACGTGTGACTCTAAACCTTACAGTTACTGAGAAAAAGACTTTGTGACAGCTTTTGATGTGACAACTAGCCCCGGTCTTCAGTATGCATCATTGCCTTATTTGGTCTTGACCATAAATGCTGGTCTGTGAATGTCACTTCTCACATCCTCTTCTCTTTTATATATATTTAACAAGGGAATATTCCACATACAAAATTAGCATTTGGTGCAGTACATTCCAGCCAAGAGGAGTTATTTTTATATGTGGTGGACAGTTATAGTCCAAGTGAGTTTAAGGCTTTAGTCACAGTCAGGACAGGAAATCCCCACAGTCACATCACATGACAGCAGAGTCATGGCTGGTTTTAAGAGTCTGTCTTTAGAGCTTTCCTCTGCATCATTTTGGTAACATCACAGCTTCAACCAGTTTTAAAACGTGAGAGGCTATTTTTCCCCCCATTTTCTTTCTGTGGCTTACAGATTAGCCACAGTGCCGACATGCATTTACTTTCTTGTGCTGCTTAACCAACACAGAGGAGATTGAGGAACTTGTGGTTAATGGTCATGGAATTTAAAAGTTCTGTCTGCTCGGTCTCAGGCTCATTCTCAAACTATTGAAAAATACAAAAAACTAACAAACAAACAAATAATTCAGAATCACATTGGTTGGTTGACACAGCAAACATGCCATATTCTGTACTCATGATATATCTCAATACACAGTATATATTTATGATAGATAACATTAAAATATATACATATCAAGTGCAAAATGTACAATACACAGTATATAATACAATATAGCAGACCAATTTGGCAATATAATCAGATTCATACAAAGGAGTATGAATATTAATATCAAATCAAGAGTTAGGCACAGAATGCATGATATATATATATATATATATATATATATATATATATATATATATATATATAGGTACCATCTGATATAAAATCAGAAAAATTTCTTAGTATTACTATTGTGTTCTCTTACAAAAAGTTAAGTATAAATCTCTTACAAAAAAAATAACACTTTATATTAGGGAACACACATATTCACTATTAACTAAGAGTTTTCCCTCAAACTCATAATTTACTTCTTATTAGTGTTTTATATGGTAATTGTAGTTTTTGTTTCTTAGTAATAGTAAATAGGGTAATTGTTGTAATTGTGTTTAGGTGTGGGGTGAGGTTAAGACAATCTAGAATATGGTCATGCAGAATAATGCATTAATATGTGCATTATAAGTCATAATAAACAGTCAATATTCTAGTAATATGCATGTTAATAAGCAACTAGTTAAAAGTAAACAGTAGTCCCTAATCTAAAGTATTACCAAAAATACTAATAATGTAGATCTGTATGTGCAAATATAAATGTAACTTTTAGCAAATCAAAAAGTGAATATCTATGTATTTTTCATACTGTATGGTATTGTCGCCTAAACTCATTTGTATCTTTTACATTAAAATTTTTGATTTATTTAGAAAAAATTTGTAGAATTTTGGTCATTTATTGGTCAACATTAAATCATAACATAAATAATTATCATATCGGCCAGAATTTTAATATCGGTGCATCTCAAATCAAATTTCTATCAAAAACATTTTGTTGCTGCATCTTATCTATCTATCTATCTATCTATCTATCTATCTATCTATCTATCTATCTATCTATCTATCTATCTATCTATCTATCTATCTATCTATCTATCTATCTATCTATCTATCTATCTATCTATGTATTTGTTACAGACATTTGTCAATGTCTGTGCTGACATTGTTATTCTAATTTACCATTGTAAGGCATGTATTAATTTTGTTTTTCAACACAAGAATTATTTTAGGAGCTGGATGATCCAATAAGAGGGGTATTGTAGGGGTCACTGGTTATCTTGTCAACTTGCTTCCTGGATCTCACCTCATACAAGTCCTGGGGGTGGGACAGACTGTTGAAATATTCTCCACCCTTTGCTCCCATGTCTAGGACTGATACTGTCATGTGGATTTAAAAAAAAAAGTGGTTATAAATGTTCAAACTCATGAAAAATTAAACAAAGTCTTGGTGACCCTTGGGTTGATTTGCGTCGCAGTGTTTCTAAGGAAAGCTCAAGCGTTAGTGTAGGTGATGCATGCAAAGATAGCAAAGCGAGACAAGAAACCACAGCTCAGGAAGTTGCTCAAGTAGTCAAGATGAAATCATCCCACGTTGCTGACGAGTCACTGAGACTCTGTGCGTACGGTATGTGCACTATCATGGTGGCCCACACAACTTTTAACCTCATGTATTTTTAAATGTGTGTTTTGCAAAATGGAAACAAAGTCTACAGCCGCCTGTCAGTAAATGTACCAGTCAGAATGAAACTTCTGTTAAACTAAATCCAAAATTATGCAATATTATTATTATGGCATATTATTAACAGTATAACATTGTAAATTTGTATACTATGTGTTCTTTGATTTCATTTAGACAATGCTTGTGTTTAACTTAATATCTCTGACTTGTAACCTTAGCCTTTCTGTGCTGTGCAAGCTTAGCAAAAAATGTGTTTGTTAGCGGTTAGCACTTAGTCAAACCACAGATGAACGCTGATAACAGGAAATAGTAAATATTCAGACATGAAAAGTTTGAACTTGCAGACTGCATCATATACTCCTTTGAGAAATACTATAGTTCAATTCAATTCAAGTTTATTTGTTTAGCGCTTTTTACGATACAAATCGTTGCAAAGCAACTTTACAGAAAATTAAGTTTCTACAATATTTAGTAGTAGCTTATCAGTGATGACTCAGTTTATGTACATATGGCAGAAATGTATGGAAAAAATCAATTAAATACGTAATCAAACAGATGATGAACACTATTAACAACAATTATTATATGATGAAATCAAACTTATAGCAAAATGTGGTAGTTCTGTATGTTGTTTCAGGGTTGGCATCATCTGAGGTCCTCTGAGGGGTTGGCATCATCTCTTCTCAGGTGTTCTGGATCCAGACTGAAGCTTGTGTAAATCCCGTGGCAAAACAGAGAAACAAATAGAGACATATTTAGCATAGCCGTTCCAACCAAGTAAAATTAATTTGTTTAACCCAAGCTAAAGGAAAATGATGCGCATTTGATCAGATATAACTGCAGTCCAAGATTATGAGATGCATTATTTGTATGCTTGGCCAAAGAGGTGTGTTTTTAATCTAGATTTAAACAGAGAAAGTGTGTCTGAACCCCAAACGTTATCAGGAAGGCTATTCCAGAGTTTGGGAGCCAAATGCGAAAAAGCTCTACCTCCTTTAGTGGACTTTGCTATTCTAGGTACTACCAAAAGTCCAGAATTTTGCGACCATAGGGAGCGTGATGGGTTGTAGCGTGGTAGAAGACTAGTTAGGTACACAGGAGCTAAACCTTTAAGGGCCTTGTAGGCAAGTAATAATAATTTGTAACTGATACGGAACATAATAGGTAGCCAGTGCAGAGACTGTAAAATTGGGGTAATATGATTATATTTTCTTGACCTGGTAAGGACTCTAGCCGCTGCATTTTGGACTACCTGTACTTGTTTACTGAAGAGGCAGGACAACCACCTAGCAGTGCATTACAATAGTCCAGTCTAGAGGTCATGAATGCATGAACTAGCTTTTCTGCATCAGAAACAGATAACATGTTTCGTAGTTTGGCAATGTTTCTAAGATGGAGGAATGCTATTTTTGTAACATGGGAAATATGATTTTCAAAAGAAAAGTTGTTGTCTAATATAACACCCAGATTTTTGACTGTAGAGGAAGTAACAGTACATCTGTCTAGTTGCAAATTGTAATCCAAGAGATTCTGTGTACTGTTTTTTGGTCCAAAAAGTAATATCTCTGTCTTATCAGAATTTAATAGTAGAAAATTGTTGGTCATCCAATCTTTTACATTTTTAACACACTCTGTTATCTTAGATAATTTAGTGGCACTCCATATTTTACTGGTGATAATTGAGGTGACTCCCCACTTAAATAAACAAAGTGGTAGCGATCGGACAGGTAGGATCTAAACCATCTTAAAGCCTGCCCTTGAATACCTGTATAGTTTTGTAATCGATCTATGAGTATGCCATGATCTATGGTGTCGACTGCAGCACTAAGATCAAGTAAAACTAGCAATGAGATGCAGCCTTGGTCTTGACGCAAGAAGCAAGTCATTTGTAATCTTAGCAAGTGCAGTTTCTGTGCTATGGTGGGGCCTGAAACCTGACTGAAATTCTTCTACAGTCTACTATAGTTTTAAGTTCAAATATGTTTTTTGGAGAGTCTTAATGCTTGTTTATACAGATATATAGCATATTGGTTACTGAGTTGTCATGTTAGATACATAGTTCTGCTCAACTAAACAAAGTTCCCTTTGTGGAAGATATAAAACTAGTTCTCCTAAACTTTGATATAAAAACACTTATAGAGAAACACACATTTGTGTAACTGGGCATTTGAGTCAAAACCTTATAATGACTGAGACAGTTCCCTTGTGACTGACAACTGTGTGAGAACAAACACCAGACCAATGACTAATCAATATACACCATCACCTGTTTTGTGGGAGTAAAATGGAGCTTATCTGAGTCATTGTTTGATTTACAAATATTTACCATGGTAACCACAGTTTCCACCAAAATACTTAAGATACAGTACTACAGTAAATTATAAATGTTCTTTAACACTATACACTTTCAGAATCTTTCTGTCATTTTATTTTATTTTATTTTATTATTTTTTATTATTTATTTCATTTCATTATTTATTTATTTATTTATTTATTATTATTATTTTTGTGTGTGTGTGTGTGTGTGTGTGTGTGTGTGTGTGACACTTGTGGATAACATACAGAAGTATCACACTTTGGTACCTGTGTTATGTGAACGGAAGCTTACCCTAATAAATTTGTGCAAGGGTGCTACCCACAATAATACGAAACAGTTATGAATATAACTGAATAAATGAATATACAATTCTTTAAATATGAAACTATCTCTTTTAGCCTGGCTTCACTAAGTGAAGTCAGAACATTATAAAATGACTAAAGTAATATTATATATTGATGCTGTTTATCTAAACATTTATTCTCCTTTTTTTAATTGAGACTTAATTTGTTGTCTGAAGTACATTTTAAGGCACATGACTTATCATTAGTCTAATTTGATAAACATTTATGAATGCCAGTAGCGCCCCCTAGTGATGGACTTTGTTTCTTTCTTTCGTTATTTTTTTCTTATTTTTTTGTTAAATGCTGCCATCTGCTGAGTGCTCATGTCTGTTTCAGTGTTGAAAGCCCATTTTGTAATGCATTTCCTCACTTTTTTGATGAATTCTTAGTCACATATCAGTTCTATCGCATTTTCACACTTCATATTCTTCTTTGTATTGCACATTATTCATCCCTTTGAAAAGCAACAACTCAGACCACTGAAAACACACCACCGGTACCTGTTGCTGTCTGCATAATGGCACATATAGGTGTGAAGATTCATGTTCATCACATTTTACAGAACGTATTGCATCATAGCAAGACAGTCTCCCTGTTTGATTTGAAAACAAGAGGCCTGGATATTGTTTTTTACTGGTCATACACAATAAACAGCTTTAACCTCTTAAGACCTGAGAAAAAAGTTTTAGGAAAAAAATATTTTTTTCCATGTCTTTACATTGTTTAGAGCATTAAAAAAAAATGTAAAAAAAAAAAAAATATTTAAATTGTTTGGTTTTTTAGTCATAAGTAATGCTATGTCCTCGGTAGAGCACATCGGGACTCAATTTCTTAAAATAAGTAATGCTATGTCCTCGGTAGAGCACATCGGGACTCAATTTCTTAAAAATAATTATGTTATTGGTAGTGATTTTTGGGTCTCAATTTCTTTTTGATAATAATAATAATAATAATGATTTGTAAATCACCTATAAACTATGTTCCAGGGGCGGACTGGCCATCTGGACGGCCATCAAACGGCCGTCGGCCTGACTGATTTATCATCAAAGAAAAAGTGTCAGATAAAGTGACGTTGACAGCCGACAAAGGGGGCGCTAATGCAATCTATTTTTGCTTATAAGAAACCGAAACTGCCGTATAAGAGTGTGTGTCAAATAAAGTGACGTTGTTCAATGGAATACTTTTGATGTTTGGAGTGTTTGGAAATCTCGGTTATTTGATCCATTTTAACACCACTGCTCACAAATGTAAGTCGGACGTAAAGTTATACTTGTCTCAGTTGCAAAGGTACTATCATTTGTCAACAGGAGCTTTTCGCAAATGCCATGACAGAAATGTTTGCCCTGAACTAATTCTTAGGGTTTCCGTAGGGTCCTTGCTTCTAAATGTAAACATTAACTAAACTCTAATAACGTTAAAAAGTGACCATATAAGAGGTCTTAAATTCCAGTCAGAAAGAAGACCGAATTGAAATACAGATTAGTATGTAGATTTAAACTTCAAAAATGTATCAATGAATAAATGAGCGCTTTATGTTTTGGAGTGCGCGGAAATCTGTTCTGCCGTTAAATCGTCATTTCGAAAGTGAAACACTGCTGGCAGAGAACGGAATGTGCTTTTTCGTAAGCTCGTCTACACTTGTCTGCAAATTTCAAAGGTAACCAATGCATTGTCAACAAAAGCTAATGCATTTGCAAATGAAACAACTAAGACAGAAGATATATTTTGCATTTAATGATAATTGATGTAATTCTTAAATTAATTCCGCGGGTACTTTTGAAGTCTTCTTTCTTAAAAATTGTTTAAAGGCTGAAATGTGAAGTGCAGGTCGTAAAAGGTCTTAAAGCTCTTACAATTTATTTTTAAAATCTGCAGTTCTGGTTATTTTATGCAATGGACATTTTTGAAAGAAACGATTTATTTGTGCAATTTTAATAAGATTAGTAAACTGTCCTCTTATGTTGTTTTCAGAAAGTTCTGTATCACTGAATAGGGACCTTGACATTTGTTTGTTGCAAATTTCAGACAAGGCAATTGGCGTTTATTTGTTTGATGTTCTGTCAACTGTTACCAAAGGGAGACGAATTAGCTCCTGCACAAGTGAAATCTTTAAGAACAAAATTAATTGTACAAAAGAACGCACGTGAGTTTTAAAATTTCAAGCTGAAGACTCCGTCGTGATATTTTCAGCTGCCCGTTATTTAGAGTGTACCCAGTGGTTTCCATGGCGAAGCGTCATGCTTGTCATGTGACAACAATCCAAAATAGATCTATGACACATGGACGCTAAGGTTTTCCTTTTTATTGTAATTCACCAAACATATTATATTATGGACTAATAATTCCGTTCTGAAAATGTGCAAGTAAATATATTGGTAGTTTAAACACTTTTATATCGACCGTGTTAGTTAATCTATACCGGGTGATGGGCGCCGCCATGTTAGTTCGCGCTGAATCCCGAGCTGTGGGATTTACAGCACGCAAATTCATCCTTTCTTCCCGAAACACGTTAAAGTAGGTCTTGCTAAACTAGGAGAAGGGCAGAGTAAACGTTATAGTTACCTACACAATCTCTATATGATATCATTTTAAAAACGTAGTCAGATTATATTTGTAAGGGTCATTTTGCCTTTTCCATAGACATCAGCGTGTATTTTAACACTGCAAATGTTATGTTTTTTTTTGCTACTACTATGTGTTTTTAAATATCTGAAAAATAAAACTATAGCATTATATGGTTGAAAAAAACACTGAATATTTGTGATTAAGATGTCCAGCGCTCAGCGCGTCTGATCTGGCTCTGCGCCAGCCAAAGCGCGAAAGCGGATTTAAATTCAGAATGACGTGAACGCACTAAAAGTTCTAATCACACCGGTGTGATCGTACGCTTCAGGGACCAGCCAAGACTGATCACACCGGTGTGATCGTACGCGCTAAAGGTTTAATTTTCTTTCAATAAAAAGGAAATTGAGTAAGACGATGTAAAAAGTGTGTGAATGTGGATTAGTAATCTGGCCCCTTGGTATAAAGGAGAAAAAATGCTGGCCCTCGTCACTATCAAAGTGGCCCATCCCTGCTATTGAGCATGTAGCCTATGAGCACTATATTAAAATCCCAGGACACCCCTAGTCTGAATGTTCACTGCTATTTATTACTTCATACTTCATACATAAAGAGACAGCAGCGATTCTACAATGGGTTACATTCGAGGGATAGGCCTATTGAGTTGAATGAAATCACCTATAAGGTGATAAGTCTGATTAAAATGACACACACACACACACACACACACAATACTTTATATTTGAGGGATAGGACTATTGAGTTGAATGAAATAAACTAAGAGAGACATGTAAATACTCAAATTAAAGAATTCTCTTGTTTCAGGTTTCTAGATTCTAGGTTTATGCTTATTATTGTCATATACATTTTGCATTCTGCTCTTTTTTTATAGATTTCAAGTATTTTAGTTCATACAATAATACATTTATTTCAATACTGAAAAAAATAAAAAAATAAAAATAGAAACCATCACATAATTTGTAACGGTTTTACTGGTAATAATGAAATTGTATTGGTTTTAATGGAAACTGTTATTGTGCCTGTTGGTCTCTACTGTTAATTGGTCGCCTTCTGTTGGTGGCTTTTGTTAAAACCATTAAATCCTAATGTAATATGTCCCAAAAAACACACTACATGACACCATTATTTAATGGTTTTAATGGTTAAAAGTTGATAGTTTGTAATGGTATTTGTAGTGGAAATCATTCGAATTTCTGTGATGGTTTCTGTTGTTTTTGTCAGCAGGGTCAACATGGCTTTTGTGATGTTATTTGCCATAAATGCCACTGAATTGCTGTAATATTGTGAGATAGTAGGGACTGTTTGTAGTTTTGGTGGGCCTACTTTGGAGAAAATCCAGGGCCGTTTTTCACTCCCAGTCTGTCCCTGGTTATAACCATAGATTGTATAAAAACATGGACATAGTGTCCGTGACATCACCCGTAGACTCCTGAAGAGCGTTTTTGAAGCTCAAAGTGTGCAGAGCAGGCCGTCGCCATCTTGCCAGTGCGTCACCATGCAACTCGCTCGGATAATCGAACATGGGCAAAAAGGCGGGAGCTGGTTGCTGAAGCCATGCCCACCTAGCTCGACAGCCGTGTCAGCAGTGGCAATCCACCTGTCACTCAAGTGGCCACGCCCTTAATTATGCAGAACTTTAAGGCTTAATATAATTTAATCGGATGAGTTATAAAAAATTCACCCCCCTCACAGTTGTCATGAAGGGCAAATTTAGCTATATAGACCAAAATCATTTTTTGAACCAGGCTGTAAACCTGTTTTTTTTTTTTCTGGTATAAAGTCTGGCATTTAACATGGGGAGTCTATGGGACTGACTCCCTTTTGCAGCCAGCCTCAAGCGGCCAGTCGATGAATTGCAGTTTTAGTCACTTCCGTGTTGGCTTTACGAGAGAGACCGGGAGGTTGCCGCTCGGTTATAACAGAATGATTCAATATACCATTTTTCTTTCTGCAAAATGTGTGTAAAATAAACAGGTTTTCTCATTATATACAATGTATCTATAAACTGAATCTAATTTGCATATTAATGTGTTTTTGGGGCAACATGTAATGAAAAAAGAAGTGTAATAATGGGATTATTAGCAAATTAAAAATTTACAATATCCAGGCCTCAAATTACCAAATTTTCATAATAATATATAATATTTCATAGAATATTGAAATATAATTTCCTTCGTTATTCATTTGTTATATCTCCCAAAATGGGTAATAAACATGCTTTTAGTCCCGGTGTCCTCATATGAGTACATGTATGAAATCAACGTCCTGTTTCGTAACAGAAAGTCATAGTTTGATTTGAAACCCCATAACATTTTCCTGAGATGCTGAATTATGACACACAATTTAAAAATTAGATTTAAATGATAATTACAAAATATTATCATATTTCCATAAGAGTGTCACTAAATTAATTTCAGACATATTTGATGACCAAGGAGAGGGAGTGGAAACATCTCTAAAAAGCCCTGAATGTGCTCTGTACATGACATCCAGACTTACAACTGTGGCATGTACAGTCTCAGAGAAATTCACAAAAATATAATGTCCTCACATGAGGCCGCAGGGTCTTAAGAGGTTAAATAATCATATTTTAACTCTCATCTGTGCATTTTCAATTCAATGGCTATTAAAATAGCTTCTATTTAGTTCCTATTCCATCAACAATCCCCTGGTGGTTGATGTTGTAACTACACCATTATTCAGGTAGTCATATAATTTTCAAGCACCATAAACTGCATTAATGACATTATGTTATATATAGTATATGCGCTTTTGTGGTGTCACTGTGGTCATGACCTCATTTTCTTGTGGCTCAATGGTAATTAATCACATGACATTTATAGCTCAGGCATCAAGATTGGGGTTTTAAAAAGTATCATGTCTGGCTGTTTCCAGCTTTATACAGTGAAACCACTGATCTTTATATGTTCTATATCATAGATCAGTGAGTGAAACCTCTTCTACTGTAGAATCCAATCGTTTCCACGGCTTCATGTGCCTTCAGATGTTACCCCACAATCTGTAGTTTGCTGTTTTGCATATTGTGTCATTTATATTGCTTGTCAAAGTGCATAATGTCTGGTCCATGCTTGGAGTTGCTGCAAAGAAATTTCCTGTCAGGTATGAGAAAAGGCTAACCTATCAGTCAATCAAGCAATCAATCTAGCTCAACGGAAATCACATATGCTCGCATTCATCGATAGCGTGCCACTCTTCATTTAGATGGTTTGCAAAATGCTGCATCTGTATTTATTTGTTTATTGCAGTTGCTCTACATATGAATGTGTCTTAGAGCCTTATGTAGGTTTTGTGAGGAAGGAAAAGTTTTGTGGGCCACTTGTAGTCCCTGCCGAGCCTCATCTGATCTTTACACAGAACATGCTAAAGGTCACATGATGTTGCAGTACACCACAATGACTTTCACTAGTCTGTCAGACACAGCTGTAGATGCACGTCAAAAGATGCCCGCTTATTATACTCACCAGCTTTGCTTTCTGCAAATATTTGGTTACACCTTATTTTAACGGTATCCTTGTTACAGTGTAATTAACATTACTTAACAACATGTACACTCTCAGAAATAAAGGTACAACAGCTGTCACTTGGGCGGTACCCTTTCAAAAGGTGCATATTTGTACCTTAAGGGTACATTTTGGTACCTTAAAGATACATATTAGTACTTAAAGTTTACATATTAGAACCTAATAGGTACAAAAGTGTACCTTTTCAAAAGATACTGCCCCAGTGACAGCTTTTGTACCTTTATTACTGAGAGTGTACTGACTTTAGGGTTAGAAGTAAGGTTTAAGGTTATCTGACAATATTAAGGCCTTCAAACCTAAATACTCCAATTTCTACTGTTTGGTAACTGGAAAAGATTTTTTTTTTTCAATGTGTATAAATCACATAAAAATCTGAGCTTAAAACAGTTTAAAAAGTTTTTCTGTTTTTATTTTTTATGAGGAACATTCAACATCACATTATTTCCAGATGAAACACTCACATATGACTTAATGGGTTTGATTATTAGAAATTGTGTCCTCTGTACTTGGAAAAAGGCTGTATGTATGCTTAATGCGTATTTCCCCCCGAGTTCGGTGAATGACCACAGAGACTTTGACACAGCAGCCCCTTCTAAACACTAACCACACCAGCAGACTGCAGGAAACCAACACTGACTCTCAATTTTACCACGTTAGAAAGAACTCATGAAGAGCAACTTCAGAATATTTTCAATGTCATTTAAATTTATTTTTTTGCTAGAAATGTGGTATGTAAAATAATAGCTTATAATAAATATGCACATATATATTATAAGCTACTATTTTAATACATAAAATAACTTTTAATTTAACAATTTGTTAATTATATATTACCAGAAGCATTACAATTCAGTGAAAGTGAAACAGACTTTACACAAATTAAACAATGTATTCGCTGATGTAATAGTCAGTCAATATATCATTTGCAAAGTTCATTCATTATTTATTTAATTCTTAATTATGTGAACATCTTGGTACTTTCCACTGTAAGACACACCTGCATCAGCAGTGGCCGTGCATTTGTGGTCATGTAAACAACTGAATTTAAGAAAGCTGTGAATGTTCCTGTCTATACACAATGGTCGCCTATGAGGTGATGAGGGGGTCTTTTGTTTCCAAGCGGACAGGTGACAGTTTTGTGGGAGGAAGCTCTGATGCTCATTTTCCCCTCTGTGAGTGTTCATAAAAGTGCGAGTTGTGGTGAGTCGAGATAATACGCATCAGACCCACAAGAGAAGATGAGGTGTGTTTCTGTTACCCTTCTGCTGTGCCTGGCTACAATGCTGCTCGCTCAAGTTACCTGCCAAAGTAAGAAATACCTCCATATTGATATTAATTATTCAAATGAATTCAAATATATGATGTTATTTTGAATTAAATGGTGTTGTCAACATGAATGTCTGTGTTAAAAATGCTTTTGTTTCCTTTTGGTGTTTGTAGTAAGTGGCCGGTCAAATTGCCTTTGTCTCAAGACATTAAATCGGGTTCCTCGCAAGGAAAATATTGAAAGTTACATGATTCAAAAGGCAGGCATCTGCCATATTGATGCTATTTTGTGAGTTATTTTTTCATATTTAGTCATATATGCTGTGATATCTGTCAACTATTCAACAATATTTCATGCTAATATGTCAGAATACTATTTTTTATTTTTTTGTCTAGGCTTATTATTTTAGTACATTGACATTTTACCCATAACGTTATGTAAATGTATTTTTATCTTTTGTTGCATTGTCATGCTAAATTGTTACTTTTATGTACTTACAGATTTAAAACTTTCAAAGGCCGTTTCATTTGCGCTGATCCACAAAACCCTTTGGCAATAAATGCCAGGAAACATATGGACAACAAGAAGAAGGCAACAACACGTAAACTCTGCATCAACATTTAAAACAGCATCAGTGCTGAATACCACATCACAATGGAATACAACGGGATGAACTGAGAACTACTTCACTTGAACTATGCAAATTTTTAACATATGTCTGTGATGTTTGAGTTGGATTTTATTTTATTTGCACATGGTTAATTAAATTGTATTGCGTAAAGTATATTGCAGTGCATAATTTTTTTATAAATTATTTTAGCATCACAGATATACTATTACAGTTTTTATTAATATTTTTAATGATTTTTTTTTATTTTCTATTTTAGTTTTAGTTAAAATCAGAGTAAATTTAATTTTAGCTTTAGTTATTTTAGTATATCAAGATGAACTAAATGAAAATGAGAACTGTCATTTTGGCAACTAGCTGAAAAAAAACAACCTTTTTTATGAAATAGTTTATTTAAGTTAAAGTTTATTTTATTCCAAGTAAGTGTGTTTTTAAGATTCAGTTAACTATTATAACCCTGAAGCTCAAGTTAGTGTTTTTCCCAATGTAGTTAATAACCAATAAAAATGTAAGTGGCTGCGTGATTATGTTTGCAATGGATTTAGAACTGAATGTAAAATTCAAAAAATTCTTTGTTCTTTCTTTAAAATTCCTTATGGCAGGTCAAAAAAAAAAAAAAAAAAAATTAATAAAATGTGTTAAAATGTTAATTCTGAGTAATTTTGACCTTTGTGTGCATGAATACGTGTGATTGTGAGTGTGTCAGTGGATAGATAGAAGATAAAAGTAAAACGTTCACACATTAACCCTTGTGTGGGTTAAGACACTCAGATTCACGTAGTTGTGTGGGTTTTTACCCTTTCACTGTGCAAATACGTCACACAAACTATAGCATATCTAACTTATGTACAATATCTTACATTTAAATACTTGTTTCCGATATGGTATTAGCATATGAAAAACAGTAAGACAACACATGTGTGCATGTGAAGAACTGCAGTGGTGCACACTGAAACCCCCATCCCCTTGCATTATGCATTACATTCCATGCACACATGTTGGTTTGAGAGGAGGTGCAGTAGATCACAGGGTGGGTTTTGTGAGAAAATGTGGGTGCTTAAAGAATGGGTCGGTGGGCAATGTGTTTTCCATAAAGTCAAGTTTATGTCTCTGTTTTACTTATGTAATAATCAGTAGAGCCTAGTTGCATTTAACATTTGTTCAGACTACTGCATTAATATTATGACTAGCAGTTTATACCATGGAGATGTTCATATCTGTCAGATAACATGAGTGGGCCTTGTTTGGATTTCTAATTTAAAACAAGAGCAAATGTCAGTGAGGTAAATGAAAGCTGGGTCAGGTTTTTGTGGTCTGGGATGATGGTTGCATATCATAGCAGCCTATGCATCATCATGATACCACTGCTAGCAGCTATCACTCTACAGCTCTTACCTGGTTTCCCACTGAAGTAAAGCAGGGCTGAATCTGGTTAGTATAGAGAGACAATTCTTGGGGAAAATTAGGCTTCTGCTGGAAGATGTGCTAGTGAGGCCAGAAGGGGGTGCTCACCCTGTGGTCTGTGTGGGCCCTAGTACTCCACTATAATGACTCAAGAAGTATCGTCCTTCAGATAAATCATTAAACTGATGTCCTGACTCTATGTGGTTATAAAAATTCCCAAGATGTTCTTTGAAAACAATAAAAGTGTAACCCTGGCATCCTGGCAAAATTTGCCCATCATCATCATCCCTACACAGTATCTATAGATTGGCCTCATCGCTCTGTCTCCTCTCCATCAATAAGCTGGTGTGTGGTGGGTGTTCTGGTGCACTATGGGTGCCATAGATCAGATGTGTTGGTCTGGCACATAGATGCTGGGTCGGTTTGAGATCTAGAGAATTTGGAGGCCACGGCAACACCTTGACCTCTTTGTCATGTCCGTCAAACCATTCCTGAACAATTTTTGCAGTGTGGCAGAGTGCATTTTCCTGCTGAAAGAGGCCACTGCCATCAGGGAATATCATTGTCATCAAGAGGTGTATGTGGTCTGGTCTGCAACATCCACATGAATGCCAGAACCCAAGACTTGCCATCAGAATATTGCACAGAGCATAAAATAGTCTCCACCTGCCTGCCTTCTTCCCATAGTGCATCCTGCTGCAGTCTCTTCCTCAAGCAAATGACACAAACACACCCGGCCATCCGGGTGATCTAAAAGAAAACATTTAACAGACAGGCAACCTTTTTCCATTGCATTGTGGTGCAGTTCTGATGCTTACTAGGTGGACCGGGGTCACCAGATTGACTGGTCTGCAGCTACACAGCACCATACTCGTCAAACTGTGATGCATTGTGTGTTCTGACACCTTTCTGTCATTGTCAGCATTATGTTTTTCAGCAATTTGAGCTACTGTAGCTTTTTATGCAATCAGACAAGGCAGACAAGCCTTCTCTCTCCATCAGTGAGCCTTGGCCACCCAAGACCCTGACTATGGTTGTCCTTCCTTGCTCCACTTTTAGTAGGTAATAACCACTGCATACAAGGTACACCCCTTGAGAATTACCATTTTGGAGATGCTCTGACCCAGTTGTCTGACCATTAATTTTCGAGCCATGTCAAGTCATTTGGCATTCTTTCACCCATTTTTCCTGCTTCCAACACATGAACTTCAAGAACTGAATTTCGCTTGCTGCCTAATATATCCCAACCCTAGAGAGGTGTTGTTGTGACAATATAATCAATGTTATTACCTCACCTGTGAGTGGTTTTAATGGTGTGGCTAATCAGTGCAGTGTAACACCTTTTTATGCCAGTTAAATATTTTTGTTTGCAAAATAGAGTATTGAATTTGAGTTTAAATGTCGTTAAATATTAACGTCTCATTGAACAAAATCTGTTGTACATTTGCTATCATGCTGCTATTCAGGGAAAAACAGCACCCTTGTTTGTGTGAAATTACTTAACATATTGAATTTTATAAATATAAAACACATAATGTACAGGGTCATTTTTACACAATGTTTGCATGGGTCAACTCTGGGTGCTCTGGTTTTCCCCCACAATCCTAAAATGTGTAGGAAAATTTAAACTATAAATTGTCCGTAGGTGTGAATGTGTGTTCAGGGTGTTGCCCAAGACGCTGGGATAGGCTCCATCCTCAAAGTGTGACAGAGGATAAAGCGGTATAGAAAATGGATAGATGGATGGATCTTGCCCCAAATCTTGAGTTTTTAATAATTTTTTAAATAATTTTGTTGGCATTGTCTCCCCAGGCTCCCATTAATTTCCAGCTATGGTGTATCTGTGGCCTGATGATGCGGGGCTCTTTTTAAGTGTAGGCCCGTTTCAGTCTAACCAACTGGAATTAACAATATGCAAGATGCATAAATATTAATTTGTTGTTTATTGTCAAGTCTCTAGAATGTTTCTTAGTTTACAGAAAGGTTTTGTAAGTTGACACTTCTGTGGGAGGACGTTCTGATGTTCGTTTTCCTGCTTGCGAGTGTTCATAAAAGTGCAAGTTGTGGTGACCCAAATTAACATGCATCAGACTCACAAGAGTGAATATGAGGTGTGTGTCTATAACCCTTCTGCTGGCTACAATGTTGCTTGATCAAGTCACCTGCCAAAGTAAGAAGCTTTGAGTATTTGTATATGTTATTTTAATTTTCTCCATATTTAAGCTTCACATTCATTCAAATAAATGATTCTTTTTTTCTTATTTAAATGATCTTGGCTAAAAGAATGTTTATTTATTTTTGTTTGTTTCATTTGGGATTTTCATAGTACCTCGCAATTCAATCTCCCCTTATCTTACATCACAAACTGCTGTCCACACACACACACACACACACACACACACACACACACACACACACACACACACACACACACACAAAATAAAAAAATAAAAAGTTACAGGATACAAAAAGTAGGCCTCTGCCCTATTGATGCCAATCAGTGAGTTCTCTTTTTTCTAATGGAAATATACTGTGATAGACCTCAGACAACTACTGTATTAACACCATATTTCATGATAAATTAAGCTAAAGTGTCAGAATACTAGTTCTTTTGTCCAGGCCTTATTTTAGTGCACTGAATTATTTTTTTACTACTTTTTTTTACTTTACAACAAAATGTCAACATCAAGAAATACAAAATACAACATCGCACTGGAAACTGAACTGAAACTTGAATTTGAGTCTGAAAGTCATCTAATATCAACTTTCTTGTTTATTAAAAAGTTGTACAAAATTGATATTACACTTGCAATCATGCTGATATTCTGGAAAAAAACAGCACCCTCTCTTATGTGATATTATGTAACTATATTGTATGTAATAAATAAAGATAACAAAAACTCTTTTCTTGAATTTTAGGGATGTTTTTAATAATTTTGGTGCCATTTCCCTACCATTAATTTCTGACCCTGGTGTGTGTGTGTGGCCTGATGATGGGGACGGGGCTCTTTTGTTTAAGTAAAATGGGTGAAACATAGCACCGCTATGTAAGTGTATCTATAAATCTTATCTCAGGGCATTCGCATGATGCAAGGTGCAGAAATGGTGATTATTATCAGTTGTTTTTTATTGGCAAGTTTCTAGGATGTTTCTTTATTTTACATTTACTTTTACTCTTTTAGATGATGGTTTTATGTTATGGGAGTTTTTGTGTTTTATTACTAAAATTTTTTACCTAACATGTGTTCCCTGGGAATCAAACCCACAACCTTTTGCGCTGCTAACGCAATGCTCTACCACTAAAACCACAGGAGCCACAGGAACACTCACAGGAAGGTTTTGTGAAGGTCACATCTGTGGAAGGAAGTTCTGATGTTCGTTTTCCTGCTTGTGAGTCTTCATAAAAGTACAAGTTGCAGTGAGGCAAATTAATACACATCAGACTCACAAGAGAAGATGAGCTCTGTGTCGAAAACCCTTTTGCTGTGCCTGGCCATAATACTGCTTGCTCAAGTCACTTGTGCCTGGCCATAATATTTGTAAAAAAACAAACAAACAAAAAAAAAAATCCTTATGAATTATTAATAAAATTATTAATATTTTATATTTTTTAATTGTGTTGTAGAAATTAATGTCTGTGTTAAAAATGCTTTTGTTTCCTTTGGATGTTTGTAGTAGGCCTAAGTGGCCTGTCAAATTGCCTTTTTTTCTCAAGACATCAAATTGGGTTCTTCGCAAGGAAAATATTGAAAGTTACGTGATACAAAAAGCAGGCATCTGACATATTGATGCCATTTTGTGAGTTTCTTATGGATACGTTTATGTTGCGATAGAACTCAGCCTTTCAACAATAAATTTCATGATCAATCTTAGCTAATATGTCTTTATTTTAGTACGATGACAATTTTACTCATTTTGATACCAAAATACATCGTCAACAATAAACGTCATATTACGATTATTAACAGATTTAAAACAGTCAAAGGTCATTTCATTTGTGCTGATCCACAAAGCTCTTCGGCAATAAATGCCATGCAATATGTGAAGATACAGTAAAGGCTTTTGAAAAGACAGCATTTCTCATAAACCCCACATCAACATTTAAAAGGGGGTCAACACTTATTAAAACATCAGACTGGAATGGTGAGGATGAATTAATAACTATTTTACATGAACTACTTCCATTTGTTAACACAAGTCTGTATTTATTTATTTATTGCACCTGGTCAGTTTACAGTTATTTCAGTTAATATTTCAATATATATTTCATTTAAACAGTCTTGGCAAAAAGAATGTGAGATGCTAAAAATGTTTTTGTTTCCTTTGGGTGTTTGTAGCAACTGGCCATTCATTTTGCCCTTGTCTGAAAACATCAGAAACTGTTCTTAGCAAGGAAGATATCAAACATTACAAGATACTTAAAGCAGACATCTGCCATATTGATGCCATTGAGTGAGTTTTTCTCATGAGATTGTATACACTATTATAGACTATGTACATTTCATAATAAATCTGAGCTAAGATGTCGGAATGCTTGTTCTTTTTGTCAGGCCTTAATTTATTGCATTGACATGTTTACCCTTAAATTTTTGATACCAAATCACATGGTACTTATATACAGTTAAATAAATCAACATCTGTACATTTGTATATTATTTGAGTTGTTGTGCTTAGTTATTACTGTTATCTATTTACAGATTTAAAACAGTCAATGGTTTAACTTTTTGCTCTAATCCACGAAAGCTTTGGGTGAAAAGAGCCATGCAATTTGTGGACAAGAAAGCAAATGAAACGACAGCCCATCCCATAAATGCCACATCAACATTTAAAACAGAATCAGTGCAAAATACAACATCACACTGGAATGGACAGGATGAACTAAGAAGTCGTTCACATGAACCACATGAATATTTTTTACATATGTTTATAAATTTTGCCACTGGCAGAAACACAGATTTTTTTTTTTTTTTCATGCTTCTGTCAGTTTTTTAATATTTTGGCTTTTATGAATTATCCAAAATTTCTCTCTCCCCCCCCCCCCCCCCCCCCCCCCCCTCCTATAGATTTCAATTTCAGTACAGATCTTTAAAGCCGTTTTTTTTTTTTTCAAAGAATCATTTTTCAAGCAAAAATTTCCACTTTAGCAGCATTTACTCTAAAAGTTTAGAGTTTTATATATTCTGAAGGTTTTTTTATAGAGGAGTTTGATCATATATATATATACCTGATTTTATAAAACATTTTTTTTTTTTTACCGTTCACCTGGGCTTCATCTCACTTTACATTATGTGGTATAAATTATTTTTTCACTTCTCCAAGGTTGTGTTTTTTTTTGTTTGTTTTTTTAACCCTAGTGTGGTTAACCAATAAAAATGTTGTGTGCTTAGGTGTGTATTGCAGTTAGATTTGAATTTGGAGTTACTGGAAATAACCTGATAAAATAAAATAAACAAACAGATACATAAATGTATGAATGAATGGAATATTAATCCTGAAGAACATACTGAAGTATTCACCCATCCCTTGTGTGGATTTAGACATACTCAAATCTAGTAGGACTTCCACTTTTCACTGTACAAATACATTGTTTAATCTGTATCTGATTATGTAAAAGATCTGGAAGCAGGACCCAACTGCAGAGAGAGTAACAATATTTATTTACAAGACAGACAGTCTCAAGAGGGTAGTGAGGAATTCAAAAGAAACAGGTCAGGAGAGGAAATTTATCCCCACCCCAAACAACGCTATAATATCTAAATTATGTTTTTTTAACATTTATAACAGCCCAAACATACCTACACACACACACAGAATGCTGCACCAAACAAATTTGTAAGGGAAAAAAAAACAAACAAAAAAACAAATCAACTCCATAGCGGATTTCAAGGGCTTAAGATGTTCCAGTTCATCCCATTCCAAGGGTTGCACCAGAAGTGGGCACTCATGCAACGTAATCAATGATGTACATCCGAGTAAATGAGACTGAGGGAAGTTTGCAAGTGAAGGGTATAAAAAAAAATGAACTGCAATACAGCCAAGGACTAACAAGGGGGTGTGGTAAAGAGAAAACAACGAGGAGGGACTAGAATGGCAAATGGCTGACAAAAACAGCAACAAAGCGATGTGCTGACACAAGACAATGGACACGAGAAACAAAAACAAGACAAGACAAATGGAGTGCCAGAGCACTGTACCTGACACTACCCCCTCCCAATGGACCAGACCATAGATGCAGGACAGTTGCAGCCAGATAGTGCAGAAAGTGGGGAGAGGGCACAAATGAAGTCAGGGTAATAAGCAGGCAGCACTGGGACTGGAGCAGACTGCACAGGAATGTCTTTAGTGGTCATGACAGGGAGAGCAAGATGCTCAGGGACAGCCTCTACAAGTGGAACGTAACTAGCAGGAGCATACTCTGAGGGACTCGAGCAGATCTGGTATGATCTCAGTGGGAGCAACTTGACTAGCAGGAACAACCTCTGTGGGCTTAGAAAGACAGATAGGATCAATCTTCAAGAACAAAACTGAAAAGAACAGCCTCTTTGGGTGAAACACAACTAGTAGGAACATCCTCCAAGACTCATCAGAAACAGCCGAGAGCTAGTCTGGTATGTTCTCAGTGGACAAAACTTGACTAGCAGGAACCAACTCTGCAGGCTCGACAACACGGGAACAATCTCTATGTGGACAACTTGCAGGGAGAACCTCTGAGGGCACAAGGACAGACAGGAACATTGTATATGACCATAACTTGACAGACAAGAACACTGTCTATGGCCATGACCTAACTGGTGGGAACAACCTCTGTAGGTGTGATAGGACAGGCAGGAAAACTTTATATTACCAAGACATGAAAGGTAGGAATAACCTCTTAAGGCGTGACATGACAGACAGGAATAGTCTCCATGAACATGATGTGACATGACTGCAGGAACCATTTCTCTGGATTTGACATAACAGGCAAGACAATAACAAGTTCTGTGGACGTTACATGACAGGCAGGAGCAATCACAATGGGCATGACTGGAATGAACAACATCTGTAGGCGTGGCGTGACAAGTTGGAACAGTCTCTGGCATAATTTCAATAGACAAATCAAATAGACTGGGCGGCTCAGGAAAATGCTTTGTAACTGTAACAAGAAGCTCTGAGACCAAGGCCACCAAACTAGACACCTCTGGACTCACAGAGCTTGAAACCTCTTCACTGAGGTCCTGTTGGACCTACGGGTTGAAACTTAAGAAGAAAGGCAAATAAGTTGAGGTGCATGTCCCCTCCTTCTCCTCCACAACTGAGGGTTTTACCAAATATTGACCAGCCAACACAGAGTTAAGTGAAGCTGTCTTGATGGACACAGAGGTGGCTACAATGGTCCGGGTCGACACAGGAATGACTGGAAGTGACTTGACTGCCATTAGAATGACTGCGGCAGTCCGAATCAACTCAAGATTGCCTGGAACTGACTTGACTTACACTGATAGCTGCAGTGTTCTTGGCCAACTCAGAGGTGACTAGAATAGGTTTAACTGAAGCAAGGATGGCCACAGCAGACTGGTCACCTCAGGCATGATTGGACCAGACTTGACTGAGGCAAGGATGGCTGCAGTGGTCTCTGTCAACTCTGAAGTGTCTGAAACTAGTTTGATTGACACAGTGATGGCTGCAGTCAGTCGAATCTGGAATAACTGGAACAGACTTGACTATGACAAGGAAAGCCACAGCAGTTTAGGTCAACTTAGGGGTGCCTGGAACTGGTTTGTCTGACCCAGAGATAGCTGCGGCAATTTCAGTCAACTCAGGGGTGTCTGAAACTATCTTGACTTGGTTCAGGAATGGCTGCAGCTCAGGGCTATCTGGAACTGACTTGACTAGATCAGGGACAACTTTGGTCAACTCACGGGTGTCTGGAACTGGTTTGACAGACCCAAGGATGGATGCAGAAATCTCAATCTACTCAGGGGTGTCTGAAACTAGTTTGACTGGTGATTCAACAGGAGGAACAGGTAACAGATGAGACAGCGATGGAAAGGCCGCTGGAACAGCCTCTGACATCAACTGGCAGAAGAGCTGCAGAGGAAGCAGCACAACTGTGCAGATGGGGAGGACAGAGCAAGGCACCACAAAGCTGAGCTCAGGTACTTGTTGACCACAGACTGAAGTGGAACAGGTGCCAGGCAGGGGGAACCAGCGGGCAGGAACTCACAGGAAACAGGTCAGGACAGTACAACATGACAAAAGGAAATAATTACTCATTTAACAACACAAATAAATTAAAATGTCAACCAAAAATGCAAACAAGAGATCAGGACTAGAAGAACCAGATGAATACTTGTCAAATTATTTTTTTGTTTTTTTATTTTTTTTTTAACGAACATAAAGATACTGATAAACGCAGGGCACAAGACTCTGGCTTTCTCCGTCTTCTTTGAAGCTCCTATGAAATAACAAGAGAGAAAATACTGTCAAGTTCAACAGTATGATGAATGAATATTAATGGTAACACTTTATAATAAGATGTCATTTGTTAACATTATCACACAAAATTTTGTAACTGTTAATAGATTTGAACAAAGAAATAAATTGTTACTACGCACGTATTCATTGCAAATTCAATAAGACGAGTAAAGAAAACGTACTTATTAAAATAATGACCCTTTACTTAAATATATGAACACAGAAAACCACTGTTAACAGATTTATATAATGTTTCCTATTCTATGACTAGTAAAATAATGGCAACTTACTCTGACGAACACAGCTCTCCTCGGAGTAGCTGCGTCTGTGAGCGCTGTGTCCTCTTGTTTGACAGAGGTACTGGCAATGGAGTATTTAAATGTGGTGTTATCATAAGAGAACTGTTCATTTTAAATATTGCAGTTATCGCAAATACAGGTATATCTTCACACACTAAATTAACACAATATCAATAATTGTTGCTTTGAATATGTTATCTTTGATACCAGTATATCGTGACATCCCTAGTGAGGGTGAGCAGCACCAAAAACAGGCAGAAATAAGAGGGCAAGGGGAACTATAAATAGGGAGGAAAGCACGCAAGGAACAGGTGAGCACAATTAGACAAACAAGGGCTAACAAGTGCGTGGTAAAGAGGAAAGGAGGAGGGATTAGAGGGGCATATGGCTGACAAAAAAACATCAACAAAGCCATGTGCTGACAGGTGGAGTAAATCACAGGGTGGGTTTGTTGAGAAAATTTGGGTGCTTAAAGAATAGATTGGTTGACAGTGTGTTTTCTAAACAAAGTCATGCTCATGTCTCAGGTTTTCAGTAGAGCAAGGATTTAAATGTAAAGCACAGTGACAAATTTTGTTAGCCATTTAATGCATGAATCCACAGAGATATCTGTATCTGTCAGGTTCTACAGTGAGTGGTCCTTCTGAGCATTTTTTAAATAAAAGTAGGTCAGTGAGGTAAATGAAAGCTAAGTCAAGTTTTTGTGATGTGGAATGATGGTTGCATATTTATATTAGCGTGCAACAGTACAATGACATTGTTCAGACTGGCCATATCACAACAATCCTGTTCTGTAAAAAAATGTCTGTCCTGCCAAATGACCATTCATTATCTATGGAAAGTATGGTTCCTTTCTCCCACAGTACAGACACACTATAGACCTTTTTTATTAAAATAATTTGTGACTGAAAAATGAAATGACTACTCAGCAGTGATGTTTCCTGTTTTTGAAGCAGTTAAACTTGCTCAGGTAATTCATACACACTTAAAACTGCTTATCAATGACTCAAGCCTCCATTACGAACTCTAAAATGATGATTTGCAATTACCATATTTTCAATTTACAATGCTGAAATTTGAAGAAAAAAGTTGAGTAGTTTGCATCTCAGGATATTTCTGTCAGTCATTTAACATTATCATTAAACAGTTGTTAAATAATAACAGTTTTGCTACTTCCATCTTACCTCGCTCTCTTTCAATGTTAAACTGACGCTTCATGCTAGAATTCGCACTCTGCTTCTGTGTAAACCCTACCTACTTTCTTTGATTGGCCAGCTCAATCATTTTAAAATTTGTCGAGCATCTATAGACAGCTGAGGCAGACCAGCCTGAAAATGTAACTTGATGTAATTTGACCATTTCTAAGTTTTGGGGGATACTTGTCCCCCTCAATGGCTACGATGATTATGGCCTTATTCTATGGAGTTTCTCATGATCATGAGGCACCATGGTGAAGCATCGCAACTGTAACACAAGTTGTATGCATTCTCACGTGTCATAAAGTGTGCAGTTCTGTTCTATTGTTGTTATGTATTTTCGCAATGCAGCTCCATTCATCTACAGTAGCTACCCACGCTGTGGCGAGCTGTGTGGGTGAAGAACCAAACCGAGAGCTCATCAGTAGCGCCTTTTTCCGCTCATCAGATGAAGGCTCATTCGAACACATTCTCTTACACACTTACACAACACCCATTTTGGAGGTTGAGGTTTGTGTGTGTGTGCACAAAAGAGTGGAGGAAATGAAAGTGTGAAATATTAAGGTTGTGTAAGGAGTAGTTTCAGTTAGTGTCTGTCTGCACAGCCGTCATGAGGTCGCTCGTCTGTCTTGCTTTCTGCCTGGTGCTGTTTGTGCTCTGCCTCACTGCAGGTGAGTTTAAGTTTACATTTTGTTACTCATTCATGATTCCTGGAAAGGGTTAGTCTGTTTTCAGTTTGAACACTTAAATAAATCAGAAATTAAAGTCCAGAGACAGTTTAATATTTCAAAAATAAGTGCAGTTTCTTTTTGTCTTACAGAAGCAAGTCATCATTCTTCAACCTGCTGTTTGAAGACAAGCAAAGGCAGAATACAGAAAAACAAAGTGTTGAGTTACACAGTCCAGAAAGCAGGAGTCTGCCCTATCAACGCAATTGTGTAAGTGAAGAAATTCTCATACTAAATGACCTTTAGTCATTTTTTTAAATTAAGTTACAAATTAATTAAAAACAAGTTGTTGTAAAACTAAAGTTGACAGTACTTACAGTGCTTTAAATAGTAATGTAGCACTCAACTAAAATGCAATTAAACATTTTTTTTTCACCATTGTTTTCATTGTTTATCTTTTTAGCTTGTTGACTGTAAGAAGGAAAATTAGGTGTTTTGAGCCAGACTCAGAGTGGATCAAAGAAATTATAAAAACGGTGGACCAGAAAAAAACGACACAACAAAACTCTGATCCAAAAGCCTTGCCAAGCCAAAATGCCAAAAGACAGAAAAAAAATAACAAAGGAAAGAGACGCAGACAAAAGAATCAATAGAAATTTTGAGTTTTTACTTATGTAATGTATTGTTTAACCTGCCAACTGACATAAACCTGTAATTTGTCAAAAATAAGTATTCATGACTATTTTATGCTGAATGTTTACATTATCAATCTCTTTTGAAATGACTTTATTCTGCGTCAAAGATTTTATAATCTCTTTTCAAGAATGTATTTTTGTATTCAATATTTTTATAGTTTCAAAAATATGTAATATTGCAAAATGAAGAAGTTGTGCAGATTTGATTTTGGAATTATTATTAAATAAATTAAGAAAAAAAAACTTACTTTCTGTTTTATTTTTTTTATTATTTGTTTTTATATATGAATGGGCAAAGAAAAGGTAAACTGACTAACTAACTAGTTGAATGAATGGATAAATAATAAAGTAAATATGTATGTATGTATATATGTATGTATTTTTATATTTATATTTCAAATAATATTTAAAATATCACAATATGAAAGAGTGAATGCTTTAACCACAAAGCCACAAGGTTTCAAGTCTGTTTCAGGAACACCTGATAGTCTCTTTTTCAACAAGCAGGAATCGAATCCTCTTAAGAAAGATACAGAAGAAGTAGAAAGATATCTGCATCTTTAAACACAAATACGCAGAACACAATATGCGTTCAGGCATTTAATTAATTGTCAGGATCATTGTAAATAGCGGACTTGGTGCTTGTGTTTACGAAATATTGTTTTAATATTGACCACCAGGTGGAGTTATATGACAGAAGATACAAAAATCCCCCATAATAGAGCATTGGTTTTTAATGTTAAAAATCCTTCTCTTCTGTTGGCAGCAAGTGAAGTCTCAATGATCATTTACAGCTCACAGTTAATAATAATGCTGTGTACTGACAGTTTGTCCAGTTGTATGCCTGTTTTTTAAATGGTTTCACTTCTCTTGTCTGAAATGCCATTTATAAAATTGAGGAGTAGGCCTATAAACTATAGACATGCTATGAAACAATTACAGTGTTTTAGTATGTGTATTTTAATGCATTAATAATAGCAGCAACACCTAATATTTATTTTATAAAATTGAGGTGTTTTAGTATGTGTATTTTAATGCATTAATAATAGCAGCAACACCTAATATTTACCTTATGTCTGAAGGTTTGAGTGAGTTTCTTTATGGATGCACTTGACCGTATGTACTAGGAGAAAGCCTCGGGTTTGAAATTCCTTGACACCTCTGCTTGTTATGGAAGTAGTGTGTGTAGCGTGTGAAGGATTATGGTGGATGTGAAATGTACAGGCCGTTGAAATTAGACACCTGCTGCTTCGCTGTGTTCTCATCAGAGTGTGTGAAATGCAGTGGAAAACACACCTGCTCTCTGTCAGAGGGGCAACATGGACGCCACACTCGCATGATGGCAGATTGGTGATAGACCCCATTGGAAAAAAAGACGCACATGGTGTTACAAAAGATTTACCAGAAGGTAAAATGTATCCAGAAAGCCTGGACAGAATGAGAGGGTGCTCAAATAAAGAGCTAAAATGAATACCTTCACTTAAAAAAATGTAGCATGATATCACCATTTTTTCTATTTATTTTTTTACACAGTAATGGTTTTTGGATCCAGTAGTACTTATTTGAAGTACCATAAATACCATAAGTGGATATAGTATTGGTATTAGCATCACATGCCATCAATTCTTTTATATTGTAGTACTTTTTGTTTTTGTTTTTGAAGAAGAAATTAATAATTTTAATTAGCAAAGTGGCAAACATGGATCAAAAGTGACAAAAAAAAAAAATCAATAAATGCTTTTTAAATAGATTCTATTGAAGAATCACAGAAAGTATGTACCAAAAAAAAAAAGAGAGAAAGAGTAAGCAGCATAACTGTTTTCAACACTGATAACAACAACAACAAGTGTTTTTTAATCAGCATGTTAGAATGATTTCTGAAGGATCATGTGACACTGAAGACTTCAAAACTTTGAACAGTAATTTATATATTACGGTTTATCGGATATCGAAACATAATTGTATCGTAATTAATTGTAATTTATTACAATATTTCATTTGATATTTAAAATATTTATAATGTAATAATATAATAATATTTTATATGACATTAATAATTAATATTATTATTATATTTACATTTTTTTGCTGTTCATTACACCATTAGACAGACATAGGCTGACCTTATCCCTTCAGACATCTCAGACTCTGGAGAGACAGTCTTATCATTGCAGGTTATGAATATTGACTATGTACTATAGATCGATACAGAGACCTTTCACATAGACCACAGCTATAATACAGCACAGATGAGGCCGCTCCATCATTTTCTCTCAGCTCACTCAGGTAGAACGCGGAGACTTAGAGGCGTCTGAGCTCTGTTTGACTGGACATCCTTGTCTCATAAATGTCCTGGAACCATATTTAGACATCTTTAATAAAACACGCCACAGGTCTAATGCCAAAACAGCAGCAGATTCTCAGTCTCATTGCCTGAAAGGCCTCTTTAGACAACGTTTTGGTGTGATTACCGTACAAAAGACTACAAAATGTAATCTAACTTCAGGGTTTGATTCACATCCTGGTGTCTTTTTGCTCCTTTCTTTCTCTTGATTCCTTTTCCCGAGGCTAGTGTTAACAGGCTGCGTGGAAGAGATAGGAGTCTGGAGTTTGCTTAAGGGATTTTCGGTGTTTTAAATAGAGAGGTTAACTGGGGTCATGGCAGACCAGTGACGTTTTGGGGAAGAAAGCCCAGCTGTGTGCTTCTGATTAGGAAACAGTCTATATGTTGAGGATTTGAGATTCTGTCAAGGGACCTGGTGTGTTTAGGAAGAGATGGTGTTAATAAAGTCAACATTTGGCTAAAAATATTGTCATCCCGAGAGAGAGAGAGGTCAAATTATGTGTGTTAAAGATAAGAGTTAATTTCATTAGATCCAATAAAAGCTGTGCGAATGCAACACAGAAATATCTGCTATGCAAGGCAATATATCTAATCCTATTGCTGCAGCAATAAAAATGTGTTCACAATCCAGGCGTATGCATTCTTAAAAATATCCCTCATTCTCTTGTGTATTTTGAATCACTGTAGTCCAGAAGCCTGAAGTTGCATAACTCTGAAGGAAAACCCTGCATCTTGACCTACTTAAAGAGACCGTAAGAATCGTCTGTAGCCTGTTTAATGTCGTCCCACTCTGCAGCTGACTGCATGCTGGATGTCTTATCACTAAATATTGATTAAATTAGGTAGAGCAGCTGTTTGATAATGAGATCTCAAATAATTACAAAGTCTAATCTGAACCGGAGCAATACGGTTTGATCCGTTTCTCTGCTTTGAAATGGAGAGAAGCGGGATTCTTTTTCGGTGCATCTTTGACAGGGACGATGGAAGCAGAAACCCAATGAACCCGAGTGATGTGCAACATCACAGAGCCGGTGCTGAAAAAAAACTTGGTTATTATATAACCACGCCAGAGGGATGGGAGTCTTTTCTCTCTTCTGTGATCTAAAAGAGACATCCAGTGCCCTCTAAAGCATTGCAGAAGAAGACATATTCAGAGACATTACAAAATAAACAACTCTGACAAGGTTTTGTTCTTTCAGGGGTGTGTTGTGTAAGTGTCTGAGGAAGTGCAACAGAAAGAAAAAGTGATGGAGATACTGGGAAATGGTTTTGGTAATGTGGTTTTTAAGAGGATCTTAATACGGTGTTGAATTGTTTTCTTTTTGAATAGTTCAGTAAATACTGGTTATACTTCCCAGCAATATGCTCTTTCATAAATGTCTGTCAACTGTTCTCACATTCGACAGGACGCAAAAGTACACAAGTAAAAGGAAGAATGCAAACATTTTTATGAAAGATAAAATAGAAATTTATTCTAATCATTAATGTAACGAATCAGGTAAAAGTGTATCATCTTTTATTGAAAATGTAAACATTTTATCAAACTTTGATAATGGCCATAATCTTATAAACCGAAAATAGAATGACCTGCATTTCATAAAAAAAATCCCCTGTCAATTTTAATGAGCGAAGAACAAATTTATTGTCATGTGTATTATGTATTAGGTATGTTACGGTCTCTGACGACAGCATGTTGAAGTCGCTCAAGCTGCCATTTTCTCCCTCTCTGAGAGGGATGACATAGTCAAAACATCCAGTAACATGGGTTTTCCAGGAAATGCGTGTACTCCCTGGACCTCTGCAGGCTTCTATACTTTAGTGTTGTTGTTGTTGTTGTTGTTGTTTAATTTAATTATTCAATCAATTCAGTTTTTCAATAATTTCTGGTCTGTATTGTTTAACTCTCATTAAAACATGATATCATAAAAAAAAATAACTGAAACTTCACCTAGGACCTAGCAACCACACAAAACACCCTAGCAACCACATGTAAACATGCTAAAACTATTCTAAATACCTTAGCAACCACATAGCAACACTCTGCCAATAACCCACAACATCTAAGCATCATGACAATGGCTTTTGCGCAAGCAAACACAATTCATAATTTTTTAGAGAATGAATAAAAACATTTTTAAATTAACTTCTGGGCTAGTGTAGCTTTGAAGATTGCCCCTATTTAGGAGCCACAATAAAAAAGCAGAGGTGAAAATCCTTCATTATTAATTTGCACTTTCATTTCCTGTTTCTTTCCCATTCAGATTGTCACAGTGTGACAGAGAGTAAGCCACTCATTCACACAGCTATACACCATCTACAATCCTTCAGATAGTGCAAAGGCATATGGCCTTACATTGCCTGCATTCACTAAACTCTCAATGTGTTTTGGCCAGGTTTTCTGTTGCAAAAGACTCTAAACTGATTGTCAACAAGCGTTTTTATTTTATTTTACTAGAAGTAGCATAGTGCATGTTCAGTGTAACCTTACCACATAAGAAAAACCTTAGCAACTTCCAGAAACCTGCAGCAGACATGCAAGCAGCCCTTTCTCTTTCTCTGCACCAGACACTTTTGTAGAGCTGCACAAAACCAAACGAAAACAAAAAAGCTCTTTTGTGCTGGCTTGCGGTGCATCAGGGACCACATGCTGGCTGATTGACGGGGGTCCAGGCTCCACCCACCAGAGGTGAGCAGGAGTGTGGGAAGAGGCAAGTGCACAATGCTTGCTCTCCAGAGGGGCGGGAGGGACCTAAGACCCGGTCCCCGCTCCATGGCAGACAGGGCAAGACTCTCTTTCAGTAGATGGAGCCCTAGGGTCAGTATATGGGGCCCAAAGAAGCAGATCTGCATGGAGTGGCACGGCCCACGTTTAACCTGTCCCAGATGGCTCTGTTCTGTGGGCACCACACAAGAGAGTCACAGCAGTCTGGGAAGTTCAGTCTAGGAGATACCAAGTTCAAAGAATAAGTTCAAGAAATGTAATATGAAAGTGGATTTAAATAATTATGTAGTCCAGATTACATGTAATCAGTCACTACCCAGCACTAATGATATGAATCAAATCAATGTGATAAACAAGTTAGTTCAAAAGTAATTAAAAAGTACTCTGATTATATTACCTAAAATGTGTAATGTAAGGGATTACATTACTAATTTAAATTTTTGTCATGTAATTTGGAATCAGTAACAGATTACAGTTGGTAAATAATCTGCCTAGTATACATGTAAAAAAATATGTAATTTATTATTTATTAAGATAATCTGTATTTAACAATACTTTAACAATCTCTTTGAGATATTTGCTGTCTCACTAACATTAAAAGCTTCAGTGAAACCAGCTCATAGTACAAGTATGGGGTGCCTAGAGAAGGATAAAGGCCTTTTCTAAGAATGTATTCATCACAGTTAGGCCACTGAAACCCATTCAGTGGTGTTTTTCTCCAGATGAAATGCTCTTCCCATATGCAGCAGCAGCAGGGTTCTGGAGATCCAGAGGGGCCCCTGCTCAAAGTTCAAGAGCTCCACTGCAAACCCCCCTTCCTATGCCCATCCACCATGGTTACACATCCATGATAGACAAATATGAAAGCATGTGGCTCTCGGCTGCAGCTGACATGATCATTCGTGCTCTGTCTGGCCTCTGGAGCTTGCCAGCAAGCCTCATTAGGCTCGAGCTATCTGCGCTAACCAACAGGAGGTCTTAGGTTGAAGATTGTCAGCCATGTTACACCTGTCAAAGTCCCTCCCACTTCATTAATAAGAGCTGGCATGAAGATTTCGGATCCGCCACAGCTTTTGGATTCTCAAGCTGATGGGTACAGATTCTCACTCCTCTGTGCTAAATAATGAAACAGGTTTATGCTGGGATGTGGTGCAGTGAGAGACATTGTGGGAGACACGTCGTGACCACATCTTCCCCAAACAGGAAGGTTCAACCGACAGGTCACTGATGCATGCAGGGGGGTAATTTAAAAAATTCAGCAGGCCCTTAGTTATTTTAAAGTAAAGAGATATGGCATTTAAAGAGAAATGAAAGAAGAAAAGAAAAAATTTGTCATCATTTATTCACCTTTATGTTGTTTTAGAACTTTTGCAAAACCTCAATATAATGTCCCTGTTTTCTGGTTAATACAGTATATGACAGGAATTGCAATGTTTTATTTATTAAAGAACAGTCTTATAAGTCAGATACTGGAAATTAATATTTTGATGTGGTTCAAAAAATTCAAAATTAAAGATTCGTTCACAAATCTGACTTATTTGTTTCTTGGGTTCAACACACTGACTTCCAGTCACAGTGGTTCTTGAATACTTGAAATTGAAACTCGTATGAATTTCAGATTAGGGATATACAATACTTTAAAGAGATAGTTAATGCGAACAAGAAAATTCTGTCTGAATTTATTCACCTTTATGTTTTTTTGAAGCTTGCTGGAAAATTACGCAAAACCACCATAAAAGTATCATACGATGATCCATACAAAATGTACAGTACCCTATAGGTCAATTCATGATAGAAATTGCAAAGTTTGATTTGTACATTAAAAGTTTTTGTAAGTCAAATCTCATCAATGGATCTTTTAATAGAGTTAAAACAACAACAACAACAAAAAAACAACAACATTATGAATGATTTGTTCACAAATCTGATTCATTTATTTTTCAGGTTCAACTCACTGACTCAATCTAGTCACAGCGATTCATGGAAAATGAAAACCTTTATAATTATACAGTAGGGAGATACAATATTTAAAGAGTTTCAAAAAGGAATCTATAAGTCAATAAATATTAAAAAAGTACAATTCTGTCATCATTTACTCACCTTTATGTATTGTTTTGATGCTTTCAAGATTAAAGGTATAAAACATAAACATAAAATTTTCATAAAAGTACTATATGTGAAATGTAAGTCGATTTTTTTTTTATTGACAAAAAACTACAATGTTTAATTTGTGAATAAACTGTTGTTGTGAATCTCGAGTGGTTCTTGTGTTCAACTCATTGATTCGATCCAGTCACAGTGATTCTTGAATACATGGAAAAGGAAATTTATGAGTAAATAATTTGGTCTTTTTCTCATGTAACACCACTGTATATGGCATCAAAATACTTAGCGCTCAGGTTGTTTGGAACACTTTTATTACATGGTTTTACATGCTTTACAAGGATTACAAGCTTTATTCCCCATTCACTGTAAATGCATTCAACAGACATATCTTTTTTGTTTTACAGAAAATAAAGAGAGTCATACATGTCTAAAACAACATGAGGGTGAATAAATGAACTATTCCTATAATTTACATGTAAAGGAAAAAAGCATGCAAGGGAGGTTTGTTTTGTGGAAACTTTAAAATGTAGCTTCTTGGTTGTTGCATGCATATGTTTTTTCCAGACTGTCCTGCCTGTCACAAATAGTGTGATAGACAGCAAGAGAAAGACAGAGAAATGCAGATAAAAAGACAGTGGCACTAAAAAAACTCACTGCATTTATTTTTCAGCTCTGGTGTGTACAGGCTTGTCTGAGCCATCATAAACACCCCCGGCACTCCTCCACACACCCCGGGCAGTGTGCCTGATTGTCTGTCAGCCATTGTTGGAGAGGGCTTACACAGTAGAGACATCTCATTTACACTTCCTGCCATCACATTCAAACACATAAAATGTGATGTCATTTTTTTTGGTAGGTGACAGAGCTTATGAGGGCTCCTGCGTGGGAGGAACCAGCTGGCAGAGGGGGAAAAACCGTGGCCTTTTTCCAAGAGCAGTAAGAGTATTGATTTGACCTTCATCTTTAAATACCAAACATTGAGGTTTTGGTCTAATGGGCTCTGTTGTGTTGGTTCACTTTGCGTCCCCATGCCTGTGATATGACTTACACGGCCAGGTGAACGTGGCGGCATGTTGCCACAGCAGGGCAGTAAAGTGACTTTGACCCTCTGATCTAGATGTCCATAAGTAATTGCCAATAACAATAGGTGATAGTCTATCTATCTATCTATCTATCTATCTATCTATCTATCTATCTATCTATCTATCTAAACTGAATATAGACAGCAACTATCACCTTTTTTAATCTATCTATTAGAGATGTAACAGTATGAAAATTTCATGATTATAGAGACCAAAATTAACACGGTTATCAGTATTATCACGGTATTGGTAAAATGTGCTGGAACTGTACTGTGAAAAAGTACTGACATATAAAGTTTTATATTTAAAATCAACAAACAACAAATAAAATGACTTTTTTTTTTTTGCATAAACACTAAAACAATAACGTTATGTCTGGATTTTAAATTACAACATGACTGACAACAGTTTATCTAACAGCATGTGCGAATTAAAACTTTGAAAAGGTTTCATAAAATGGTAAACCTCACATTTCAGCATTTAAATAAAGAAAAGGGTTTAGTCAAAATGATAACTGATTAGTAAATGATTATATGTATTTTATCTGCACCATAAATAATTCTGGAAACCTTATCCAAATTGTTTAAATGTATGGAATCCACAAAAGGTTATTTTTCATAAACCAGTCAACATTTACAGCAGGGCATGCAAATTCGGTCTGTTTTTTTTTGGGGGGGGGGGGGGGGGGGGGGGGGGGGGGCAGACAAAAACTGCACATACTGAATATAAATGTAACTCTCTGTAAATTCCACTCTCTGACACTGGGTGGCGCTTATGGAACAGAAGAATTAGAGCTGTTTCCGTAGACAAAACTATCTATCTATCTATCTATCTATCTATCTATCTATAGATGATGACATGATGATTTAAGTAACTATCACTTTTTACACAATTTACAACTAAATAAGTTCTCCCGCCCCCTTCTTCCAGCTCGCTGTGGCCAGAGAGAGCAGCTCACGCCAGTGTCGGATCCTCGTTCAAGCAGGCGCGCTGTTTCCTCTCCAGCTCAGCTCAGTTCAGTTCTCCAGCGCAGCCACTGGCTCACCAGCCCAAGTTTACGCACAGGGATGCGGGCGCGTGGAGCCGCCTGAAAATGTCTCTCTTTAGGATTTACTCTTTCCTTGCTCCTTTTCATATATTGGTGTTGTGTCAAGCCTTGAGGAATTATCCGGATAATGAAGGTAATGCATAAAATCTCTGTCATGTTTGTGCGCTTTGGATGTTCTTGGATTTCGTTGAACTTAGGCAATGAATCATAATCACAGCGAATTCATGTACATTCGTTTCTCTCCCGGGGCAATCGTATTAAAATTCGATGCTTAAAAGATAGGATATGCCTTGGTGTTGGAAAACATTCATATAAGCAGTCGTTAAAATTTAGGATTCTCACGATCTCTTCTGAGTAACAAAAACAAGAATGCGAGCGGAGCAGCATTTAATGGACGATCCAATAATTTGACTTCACATTGCTGAGTTGGAAGGATTAATAACTAGGATGTGTTTATGACAGAAATATAATTTAATGTAGCCCAAAAGTTCATTTTTAGGACTTGTAATTTGTTTTAAAAAAACATCCTGAGCGGTTGTCACAGGTGATGCTGCCGTATGGTTTATATAAATGGATGTACATAGTAATGTTTAACAGAAAACTGTTCGTAACTATAAAACAGCTCAGATTAATTCAAGCTGTATTTACAGGGAGTTGTTGTGGTTTGAAGTGTTTGGCATTGCCAGGGATGGTTTGGACAGGCAATGATGTGAGCAATGACAAATGGATGCGAGGCACTCATTTGCTTAATTAAACAATTAATAAGGAGAGATCAGAGAGAGCTGCTCCCACAGAGACTAGTATTCTAACCCATCCAGACCTATATATCACATACTTTGATCATTGAGAGTGATCTAACTTCTTTGAAACTGCTATGAGACAAGTTGCTTTGTGAGTGAGGGAAGTGAATAAGAAATAGTTTTCTTCAATTTTCAAGTGAACCAGTGATATTTATAGACATTTGCTGTTTAAAATGCTGCGTTGTCATCTTAAACAATTCAGGCATTTTCAGACTACATGCTCAAAGATGCAGGATGCCAGCTGAAAACAGTCCACACTGATTTATTTTACTCTGAGCCTTCAAAAATCAGGCAATAAATTAACCTCACTGGATTAAAATGGGTTTGCTTCGCATTGTTGTGAGATTAGGATTAAGCCACCCATTGTACTGTTGTCAGAAGGAAGGTTCAATGGTGGGTTTAATACACATTCAGGTGGAATCTATCAGACAGGATTTTGTGCAGATCATTTAGACATGATGTCTTTGGCTGACTGGAGGCTTTGGGAAATTAAAATACACTTTGCATGGCTTTGACAGTGGGAACTGTGGTGCTTCATTGACATGAGCACATCTCAATAATCATTGCTTTTAAGTATGTCTTTGAGCTTTACACTGGGTTATCATTTGTGCTGGTGTAAATTGCAGTTGTTATAGAGGTGTGCACTTCCTCTAACAGCCAGCTGGTGGTATCCCTGAGGTGATTTTACAATATGCTTCTGTGAATGTTTGTGTTTTGAGCAGACACACATCTGTGTTCGTTTCAACGAACTGTTCATTAACTTCTTGTACTGGAGTTTTTGTCTTGTAAGCATTTTCTACAATAAGGATGGTAGACATGTCCCATATCGACATATGCTTGATATCTGTCTTCTGGCCAAACTAAAACACATCAGCACATATTTAATGTTAATGACTACATTGGTTTTCCATTCAGGGTCCAAATGACTGACTTCCTCAGCACATTTTCTGTTTTTGGAAGACATTACTGCAGTGCTTGGATATTTACACCCCTCTGGAGATAATAAAGACCAAGATGTTGCAGAAACATTTTTAAAGTCACTAAAAAAAAAAAGCTTCATTCACACAAGCTCAAAACTTGAAATGTGGTAGTAAAAAAAATAAAATAAAAAAAAACCTATAACAGTGGTTCTTGACTAGCTGGTTAAAGAAAAAATGGGTCACTAATATGTTCTGATAAATAAAGTAATTATATGTTGTAACTTAATTGTATATAATTGAGCATAGCTTGGATAGAAAAATAAATAAGTTGTCACTTGGTGCCAGTCAAATTAGACGGATGAGAAACATCTGAATTATTGGTAACAGCATGAAACCATCAAAATAGACATTTGCAAACCAAATATGTGAATATTTTTGCTTATTATTAGGCTTAGGCAGTTTATGGTTATATTAATAGACATGATTACATGCACAGGAAACAATTTTGACGCATTGTTGGGCCACTTAAAAATTTGGATCTCCAAGCCAGTTGAGAACCACTGATCTAGGGTTGTTTATAAATTTAAAGCATAGGTACCTGATATAACCTTTTACACTATATAAAGATCTTTTCATTTTTAATAAGTGCCTTCTGTTGCCCTCTTGTTTTTCTAGTTAGCGCTAAGGTCCCCCTCATTAGCTCGTCCTTTGTGCACTTTCTTACTGCATTTAGTGACGGTTTCTCATCTGCTTTTGTTTTCCTCCCCGGCACTCTGGCAGGAAAATTAGCATGAGAAAACCCACTTTTATGTTCAATTCAGCTGTGCTCGGAGGCTCTGTTTTGCTCTCGTTCTTTCACTCTCTCTCTCACCATCTCTTAGCTACTGACATAGAGAGAAGCCTGGATTTGCATCTCTCTTGTTTGCAGGTTGTCTGAGGAAGTCTGTTGATTAGTCTAACCTGTGGCCTTCTTTTTGTTTTCCGAGGGTATTGGTTATTTTTCCCCTTCTAGTTGGTAGAAAGAAGGTTTTATACATGAATAGTTCAAGTGCTCGACTGGTATTTACTTTACTTAAGATACATTTACAGCTCTTAATTAGTCGTGACAGTGCTGCTGTTCTATACATGCAGTTCATTATTAAACATTTCGGTTTAAGAAACTGGGTTGGAAACTTGGATCTAGCATCTAGCAAAATAAAATTTTGCATGGTCATATGACTTTTAATGGACCAGTCTGATGTCCAGCAGATGTATTTGTTGATATACAGCTCAGAGACGAGCGCAATTGATTCCAACTTGGACTCATTGGAAACACGTGCCTGTGGTGAAATTTCTGCAAAGTGATGTTACGTTGCTTTTTGAACATTTCACAAAACTAAGTGGCGCTAAAAACACATTCAAATTTATTTGAAACAGATGGATATTAATCTGGCAACATTTTGTTACAGTGGTTGTTGTATGTATCATAGCAGAAAATAGCCTGTGAGTGTTGCTAAATAGTCAGCGCTAACATGAGAATAATGCATTTGCTGAATCAACCATGCCTTTTTAGTTTGCTTTTACAAGACTTCGAGCTTTTTAATTGTGTTTCACGGGACTCCACAAGTGCAATGCTGTACCAGGTGAGCATCCAAGCAAGTTTACTACATCAGAAAGGCTATACATATGTAGAAGGTTATATGATGCAAACGTAAAAATTGATTCGTTTACAAGTCATACACTATGGTAAATATGTTTTGAGATCATAAAATAGTATTGTGCAAAGAACTGTCTGAAAATAATTCTTTATTATATAATAATCTGCCCAGGTGAAAAGGAATAAAAATGGCTGCTGTTTCACTGCCTCCAGTGTTTATTTCAGCTTGAAACGGCAGTGAATTGTATAGTAGAGTTATGCAGTAGAGACACATATTTCCAGTTAGCCTAGGTTGATTGATTCAGTTGAATGAGTCAACTCAAATTCCCACAGTTGATATTATATATATATATATATAGTAGAGTTATGCAGTAGAGACACATATTTCCAGTTATATATATATATATATATATATATATATATATATATATATATATATATATAACTATGAGTCAAAACCATTAACATGGGAGCTATTACTTTTTCTCTCTCCTGCTGTTCTGAATGGCACACCTTAGACCTTATCGCCTCCGGCTGCATCCAGACTCCTGCGGATCAGACAGCTCATGCGGTAGAACGAGTCTCGATGCCTGTGGCATTTCAGGATAGAGGCACATGAGTGCTTTGGATCATGGCCGTAAAGCTGGCTGCGTTCCATTGGGTGAAACACAATGTGAATCTCTTGAATGAGACGATTCATTATTGAGCTATTTACCTTTACTTGAGCATATCAGTGTCATATTGCATTTCACTATGTTCATAGCTGAGCAGATGGAAAGTCGAAATGTAATCTTAATGTAATCTTCTTTAGCTTATTTCTGTACAAAATCCTGTCATTATTTACTCACTTTTATGCCATTCCAAACCTGTTTATCTTTTTCCTTTGTGGAACATAAAAGAGGATGTTTTGAAAAATGTTTTGACTGCTTGCCTTTGCAATGAAAGTCAAAGGAGGCCAAAACCCCCAACTGGACCCTACTGACTTTCATTACAAGCACTGAGACATTTATTAGATTCTCTAGAATCTGAATCCATGTTCATTTTCAATCAGATTTGTACCTTTCCCTTTTCACTCAGAGGAAGAAGATCAACTTTCATCCCACCTTTCCATCAAGGGTCAAAGGCCATTGTGTTTTATCAGCTGAACTTTTGTCTGATGGCTAAGCGTTTTTGCATTTATGATATTTCGGTTCTGGTAAGGTAATGAGACTTGCAGATCCCTTGTGTGTTCATGTGTGCTAAAACGAAACCCTTTTAGCCGACAACAGCTTTGATCTGTCGTTATTGTGAGGCCCACTCCTTCACCTTCATTAACATTCTCTCTACTCTCTGTACCTAATACTCGGCCTTAATGTTTTCTAATGTCTGAGATGGTGTGAATTCTGTTTTGCGTATCTCATTAACAGCACTACGCTTATCACTGATGGCCTGCTCTCCTGGGGATTTGAAACTCGTGCGCTTTGATTCCTGGGAGGTTTTATTGGATTGGACCCCTGCATTTTGTTAATGCAAGGCTTAATTGGTTAGAGACTCATTCCAAATTTGAAAACGGCTGTTTCATGCGTATTACGACATGCTTTTTTCCTTTGATTGAAGTTAAATAAGTATGTTAAAATAAATTACATCTGTTTTATGAAATTTGCTAATTTGGGAATTGAACCCAACCCTAAGTATTAAACTTTGGTGCATAACTTAAACCGCTATTTATTTTTAATTATTTTTTTTTTGTTTGATAGACAAACTGTATGTTTCTTACTCATCAGCAGTGTTCTGAGAAACTAATCAGCCTTAATTATAAAGAGCCATTATGAACCACAGGCTCAAAGGTGATGTCAGCGTCTTCTAGTGCGGCCCAGTTTAATCTTTCTAATTATGACTTGTGCAGTTGTGTTGTTTTAACCTGTTTCATGCCCTCTTGGGATTTTATATCCAGCACGGGTGCAGTTTCATTGCTGTTGTGCATCTCCACACACACAAAGACTCATCGATGCAGCAGGTGTGGTCCGAGCCGTGTCTGTGCTTCTAATGAGGCATCCCAAGAGTGTCTTCCCTGCTGTCTTCCACTAACTAACACAGGTCACCATTTCATGCCATGTGTGGCAGCAGCCTGTTTACACCTCTCATCATTAAACAGACCTTGGCATGGCCAGTCAGTCGTGCCTGACACACATTACACACATTATTAGGTTGTGAAATGGCCCTTGTGTTCATTGTAATTCACATTCTGATGTGCTTCCTGTCCAAAGGTCATGTCATTTTTTTTCTAAGTTAAACTATAAATGTATACTCTTAGTAAGATCTTACCCAAAACCAGCTGAAGTTTGTAGCTCTTAGATACTTCATGTGATGCATTTAGATACTGTAATTATTTATCAGTACATGGATATTTCCTTCCTTTTTACCTGACGCTTCCTACTGTGAGTGTCCATTCTTCCTTCAATGAGTGGGTGGAGCAAAGTTTATCTCAGCAAAGCCTGTTTGGCAATATGATTCTGTAGTTCTCTGGTGTTTGTCTGAGTGATAACAGTGATTGTGTGGTGATTTCTGTCTTGGTTGAGTCTTATCTATCTCAAGCTGTGGTCTGGAGCTTGGCACGGTTCCTTCCTATGGTGTGAAGATCATGATCTGTAGATTATGACATTCTGTCAGCAAAATGTTCATTCTAACCAGGAAATGCACAAAAAGAACATCATTAACATTAAAATAAAAGTCTAGCATGAAATCCTTTATTTTATCGATAAATATTCAAAAATATAGGGTAGAAATAATCTCAGGAAACCTCAGTTATGGTTTGAAGTAAATAAGTCAAAAAGAGAACTGTGTACTTTTTCTTATTATTACATAATGTGATTTGTTAATATAATTTGTTTTTATTTAAAAATATTTATTTTATTTAGTTCTTGATAATTTAAAATGAGACATAAATGCAACAGGAGTTTGATGACATATCTACTCTTTTTTTGTAATTGATATTTGCAATAAAGACAAAATTAATGCTGCCTTTGTATGCTAATGAAAATATTCTACTTTGCTCTTCTAAAGTCACAATTACAAGTTTGTCATGTTCAAGTGTGGATAGAATGGGAATCATGAAGTACACCAGGTTCATTCTTGCCATTTTCTTGAGGAACTCTTGTATTTAAATCTTGTACAAAATGTATTGAAATTTTGAATGAAAAATGAAGTAGTGTCCTATTTGTTGTTAGACATATAAACATTAACTATTGCACTATTATATAAATTCACTGTGCTAGTTAGTCAGCTTGCTGATGATTCTGTAGTTTCAGTCAAATAAATGATGTTTTTGTTGTGAAAAATATATACAATGTGCATCAAATGGTTGTTTATATAGGTAAATATAAAAACAGTGAGAAACCACTGTTGATTTGGTGAAAATGTACGATAATTCTGATGGCGTGTCCGATAGATAAAGGCAGCATAAAAGCAAAAAAACCTGCACTTGACGTATTTGGACCCGTCCAGATAACCTAAGTTGTGTGGATGCACATTAATATGTCTACTTTGAAAATACTAGAACATCTTCATTCATACGTGTTAAACAGGTTTGTCAGTGGACATTAGGAGATCACTCATGAGTGTCAAGCTGTTAGTGGATGGTTGTTCTTTTGGGCATTGAGTCAGACGAGTGTGATGGTTCTGCTGGACAGGCTGGATCTCTGTGGCAGGTCTCATCAGTCTGTTGAGGCAGAATAGAGGCTCTTTTACCACCTCCCAGTAGAGCAGACCTCTGACTCCCCACCAGCAGTGACTGACAGGAACTGCTGACTGCATTTCAAATACACCCCACCACTTCTGCCAAGACGGCTGTGCGATAGCAGTCTCTTACAATAGATATGCTTTCCGTGCTTGGAGTGGATGCTGTGTAAACCGACATATCAGTCTTTGCAGGCTCTGTGTTTTGTGCTTCAATAACCCCAGAGTCCTTTTCTTCGAACCAAACATGAATTTTTACAAATGTTGAAGACTTATGAGACTTAAAGGTGAAATGCGTAGTTTTTTTTTTTTTTTTTTTTTTTGCTGATGTTAAAATAGTTTTCTGTCTTAATAATCAGAGAAAACTAGAATTTTTTTTTTTTTTGGTTAGTTTTGCCGGAAAGAGTAAACACTACAGCTGTGTGCTTTTGTCAACATTGCATACTGTCTACATTTGATGAAGAACCTACTTCGTGGTCATAAAGTATGTTGTATGACTGAAATTTGAACATACTACATTCTCCATGCTTTCATTGTGATGTGACTTATGGCATCAGTTGTGTTGCTATACTGACATTCACAGTTCCTCTCCCATGTTCTCGGGGGATATTAAAGTGTCCATCAGATGCACACTAAGGAATCTCAGCTGAAGTAGTAGTTCACCCGTGTTTTTTTTTCTCTTTTTTTTTTCACATACTGTTTGGTGAATTCTGAGAATTCGGACATACTACTCTTTTCATATACCGTTTTTTGACAGTTCTGTCGAGAACGTGGCTTTGTTTGTTTAAGAATCCTAATCAGCCGGACATAGCAACATACTCAACAATGGTGTGAGTTTGGGGCGGGGCTATGTATGTGTCTGACCAATGATGGTTGGGGGGTATTCAGGAAAAAACTTTTTGTAAACTATAATCATTTTTTAAATTATACGTATATGGTGAGAAAAGACATTACACACTTCACCTTGAAAGAGATTAAACTAGCCAGAATACTCTTCTCAAGCCCCTTTCACACTGCGATTCCGGAAAATACACTGGTAATGTGTCCCGGCAATTGTTCCCGTGTCGCTAGATTTTGCCCCTTTCACACTGCCAGTGATTTCCCAGAATATGTGCATGCGTTCACACACAACCGTAAAGGTCCCGTAATAACACGTGACATCAGGATGTGACGTGTAATGTACGAGTCGAAAACGCTAGGCACGTTAAAGTTCACTTAAGCTGGTGAACGATCTCAGCTTCTGCGTGGATAGTGAGGAGCTAACGGATCTCTGCTTCATTACAGTTTGCACATAGTTTTTTCATCGCGAACGTTGATCTGCCTTCAAAACACCTGGTAAAAGAGTCGAATGATAACCTGCGTCCTCACTATGACACACCCTTTACGGCACTGGTTTTGGCTGAGTTCGTTTCTGGGACTGAACCTGGCAATGTTACTAGGTCCCCAACCCGGGGCCGATATTAGAATCAATCCCGGGACGTGTTTGCATACACACAGAAGGCGATCCGGCAATTTTTTGGGACCAACGTGCAGTGTGAAAGGGGCTTTAGACATATATATATACTAGTGCTGTCAAACGATTAATCATGATTAATCGCATCCAAAATAAAAGTTTTTGTTTACATTATGTATATGTACTGTGTATATTTATCGTGTATATATAAATACATACACATACAGTATATTCTTTGAAAATATTTACATGTATGTATATACATTTATATATTTATATACTTATATTTTATATTATATATAAATATATTTAATATATAACCATATCATATTTTTCTTAAATACATACATGCACGTGTTTGTATTTATATATACATAATAAATATACATTCACAGTATACACACATATATGATGTAAACATAAATTTTATTTTGGATGCGATTAATCGTGATTAATCGTTTGACAGCCCTAATAAATACCATATTTAATGTATACAAACCAGGTAGATTTTAAACCTTTTAATGCCCAACAGTCCTGAATCCTGCTAGAATATACATGTTCAGAGTTAAGAATAGTATCTTCATAGATTGATTTGCCTCTTAAGTAAAGGATACTTGAGAAGTACCTGACAGTGGCTGTGCATGAGCGAGAGTGACCCCATTGTCCTTTTCGGTTCCCTGAGGACATATATCCAGCTGCTTATCTATCCTTTCCCTCTCTCTTTCTTGACCTACCCTTCTCCTTTTTCCATTTTTAAGTTTTTGCTCCCCTGTTTAGATTGGAGGTGATTGCTGACCACTGCACTCTTCCCAGTGTTAATGGTTAATCTAATCTATTGGCCTGAGGTGGCGAGATCTCTCAGCCTCCCCGAGGGATTCCAGTATTGCCACATCCACAGTTGCACGACTGGGAGCTAATGATGAAGAAAAGCCCCCATCCTCTACTTTACCTAACCAGCTGTTTTAGTAAACATCACATCTATTGGCCTGGTCCTGTACAAGACTGTAACCATATTCAGGATAATGGGGGCTAAATTTAATTGGCTATATACAACCACTATTTGAGTGGATGCTTCACCTGCATTGTCTATAAAGGTTTTGACCCTGGCCTTGTAATAGTGACAGAAAAGTGAATTTACAGTGATTTCTTTGACAATTTTGAATTCTGTGGTGCCTAAATGGATTTTAGTTAGGAAATCTTGTCATTTTATTGTGTGGTACAGTCATGTCTTTGGTGAGCCTGATTATATTCTTCTGTAAGGTCCATAGAAACACCAGCTTTGTGAAGAAAAAAAAAAATCACTTTTCTTTTTCTTTGACAGGTAGAATAAAGGGGATCTTTCACCTTTTGGATGACAAAGAATTGAAAGAATTTCTATGTGTTTGAACTAGGAATTTGGAGAAAGAGCTAGACTCCTTAAACATTTGAGTTTCTGTGACATTTGGTTGCATAAGCTTCTCAGCTCGCTAAGGTTAGTTAAGTAATATTAACATAGATGGATTTTGTTGAAATTGCAAAAACGGCTTGTGATAGTTCTGTTAGCATCTGTAAGAATGGTTCAAAAAATTACAAACCAATATTTTTTTTGCCATGAATGCTGTTATTTTTCTAGCAAAAGTGTTTTTGAATATGTGCTTTTCTTGGAATTTCCTATAATAATTATAGTAACATAATTTCCATAAACTGTTATTTATCAGAAAAATAAGCAAATTATGTGAAACTGGTCAAATAATAATTTTAAATAATTTTACAATAAATAGTAAATTTGCACATTTTATTTAGAAGTATACATGCAAATATAAATTATACATATTCAATTTATAAATCAATGTTTAATTTTTGTGCCAATGAAAATCTAAGTTGCTTTCCCAACAGAGCAAGTAAACAATGATCTAGCCTGGGTTACTAACTGCTAAGATCTGATAATGTTCATGCTGGTTTATTCTGGTTAGTCTCTGTTTGGTACTTGTTTTGTTGAAAGACCAGTATAGAAATTATGTTAACTTGTAAAACATTGTCGGTAAAGTTGGCTGCACCTGATCTTGCAGGTGCAACTGGTTGACCAACTTGCTGGTTAAAACATAAAAATAAAATAAAATAGCAAGACTTTTCTTGTTCAGAGAGTCAACATAGATCGTCTTGCTGGTTTAGAAGTTTGAACACATTAATTGTTTGTGATTTAAGCAGCTTGGTGTCCAAAACACAACACGCTAGTCTTTTCATCAGGGACTGTATAGCAGTTGTTTAAAAAATGCTTGCTGAGCCAGAACTGATGTCTCAGGTGGAACAAATTTCATCCTGCTGCGAGTTAAATGTTACTTGCTGTTTGTATTAATGGGCTGTGCGAGGCCTGTGGCTGTATTCATTTGTTTGTTTTATTAAATGTGTCTTTGAAAGGCAGAGCAGAATGATTTCCAGATCATTTGGACTGATATATTGGCCTGTCTGGTTTTACCCCCTCGTCAGAAAACATGCACACGAGCACCAGTGGTTAATGACATCGTAATCTGTATTTGGTTAAGAAGCAATATCCTGCTTTGACTCTACATATGGTTTTCTCTTTGAGTGTCAAATCATCAAATTTACCCAATTGCTCTGTATATGACCCATGAAACCAAACATAATACATGTTTCCACATCAACCAACCATCAAAGCGCGATTTAAAAATGCACACTGTTTGCATGTCACACAAACCCATTGGCAGTCAGTTTTAATTAGAATTTGGATCCAGATGGTCTTTGATTTTCCCATTTTCCTCCTTTTTTTTTTTTTTTTGTAATCGTCACAAAAGGGCACGCACATGTGCCAGGGGAGGGAGAGGTTGATATTCAGCGTGAAAGAGGAGGAACATCTGAGGTTTGGATGTGATTAAGAATTAATCACCCTGGTTGCCAGGGATGTAATTGGTTTGGAACGGAGCTCAAAGTGGGAAGTTCAGGGCTCCGACCATTGGGAGATTGAAAGACTGTTATAAATAGCCCCATCAACCCCTGAAAATATTGATGTGAGAACAGATTTCAAAAAGACTGTGTGAGGAGCTGCAAATCACATGTTTTGTTATGGTCGTGACTGAATATCTAACCCCATCTGGCTTTAGATTATTGCGCCTGGTTTTAGACGTTGTTGAGGTTTAGGTTGATAAAATAAATCCACTGTACTGTATATGTCATGTACCATCTAAAAACTGGAATGAATAACCTCAAATGCAAAGTGTTGATTAGGCTGTTACAAGTGATTCTGACATTTCTAGAGCTCCGTTGTCTATATTTTATTCAGAAAGACTGCAGCCTTGAATGATTCATGCTTTACATGACATCATGCTGTGTAAAAACCCCATTGTTGTTTATGAAAAATTTGAATGAATGATAAAAATATGATGTTCTCTGCTGGCACTGTGGCTTTGATTAACTCTGTATCTCTGTCCTTTCTATTCTTTTACAGTTACTCTACTCGACTCTATGTCTGCCCCAGGTGATCTGGGCTGGGAAGCGTATCCACCAGAGGGGGTAAGTACCTGTGAAAGTCTGCAGAGCACAGCCGAAATACATCAATCAACACAGAAAAAAAAGAAAGGAAAAAAAACAATGATTAAGATCTCTGTCCTTGCGAAATTTGCCCTAAGCCTTTCTGACAGTACCTTTGCCAAAGATTTTACCAGAAAGCAGTTTGATATGGAAGCCACTGTCAAAGGTTTTATGATAAATGCAAAATATTTCCTTACAATAGGATATTTAAGCTTTTTTTAAAGTTTCAACATCCAATAAGAGGAATTTACAGAATAACAGTTCAAATTAATATAATATATAATACAATTAATATATATCTATTTAGCTGTTGTTCTAGCTATCTGTAAGGCCTGTAAAGTTTGTTTCTTTGAAATCTAAGTTATATTTTAATTTTACTTTCTGTACAATCAAATTCAAAAGAAGGAACTGAATTTGAATTTAAAAAGCATTGTCAATTCTGAATGATGCACGAACTTTGTAACATCTTATGGTTGTCCCTTATGGGGTTTGAACCTAAAACCTTGAAATAACTAGCCCAGATATTTACCTTTTACATCATCCCCAACAAGTTCTGTTACAACCCAGATTTAAAGTGTAGTCCTTGATCTTTCCTATATCTTTCTAACCCTCATAAATGCTCACAGCTCCCCACTGTGAACATACAGGCTGTGACTCTTCAGAGTTTCCTGTGGGGGGTCATAGGAAAGTCTCATTTCGAACAACCTTGCCAACCCGCTGAGTAACGATTCTCTGTCTCCTCTGTGGGAGTTGGTTCTCATCCCACGCTTTTGTTTCATTCATTCAAATCCATTTTCACAAGATGATGATTGATTGTAATAGTGGCCTTGGCACAAGTATTCATGCTCAGATTCACGAGTGCCTGTAAAGAGAAATATCTCATGTTTTTGTGTGGTGCTTATAAAGCAGGGGAAACGTTTAAGGTTTGGCATGTCCAACAGTATGCGTACTACACTTCTGAAATGAAAGATTTGAAAGATTTACATTGCTACTTTTTGTGCCTTTATTTTTAACCCACAAACTTACTGACGTCATTGCCAAACCAACAAACCAAATAATTTTTCATGGTTTTCAGTTTTTAGGTTTTAACAATTGAAGTTTCCAAAGCACAATTATACAATTTTCTTTGCATCAACAATGAGTTGATTTATGCGTGAACAAAACAACTGAGACTGTTCAGTTCATAACTTTGAGCTGATTGCCTGTCAGAAGCACTTTCCTCTTGATGACAGTTAAATGATGCCTTTTCTCGTAAAGTGCCCATCATGCGTCTGTCAAAATCTTTTAGAAACCACTGTAAGAGCCTAGAAAGTTCAGAACCAAAGTACCAATTACCAAAGCTTTGAGGGATGTGTGTCTCCTTGTACTGATTGACTTTTTGTTTGTTTGTCAGTGGGAGGAGATCAGTGTTATGGACGAGAGGAACATTCCTATGAGGACGTACCAGGTGTGCAATGTAATGGAAGCCAATCAGAACAACTGGTTGCGCACTGGACTGATCCAGCGAGAAGGTGCTCAACGTGTCTACGTGGAGATCAAATTCACTTTACGTGACTGCAACAGCCTTCCGGGAGTCCCTGGGACCTGTAAGGAGACGTTTAACGTGTACTACCACGAATCTAACAATGCCGTCGCTGCACCTTTGCGCCACATTCGAGAAAGCCAATATGTCAAGATTGACACTATAGCGGCTGATGAGAGCTTTACACAGACTGACGTTGGGGATCGTGTCATGAAGTTGAATACGGAAGTGCGAGACATCAGTGGTCTTAGTAAGAGGGGCTTGTACCTGGCGTTTCAAGACCTGGGTGCTTGCATTGCTCTGGTGTCGGTGAGAGTCTTTTATAAGCGCTGTCCTCTGGCGGTTCTCAATCTGGCCCGGTTCCCGGATACAGTGACGGGTGGCGATTCAGCGCTGGTGGAAGTGCGTGGCACTTGTGTGGAGGATGCGGAAGAGCTTGAGGCACCACGGATGTTTTGCAGTGCTGACGGAGGTTGGCTGGTGCCCATCGGCCGCTGTGTGTGCCGGCCAGGCTTCGAGGAGGTAGATGGACACTGCCAACGTAAGTATTATTGCTTTTACTGTCTCAAATGATTGCTTTAGAAAATATCAAAATTTTTGTGGCTATCTGGGTAAACGTGCTCTTGATCTATAGCGGTCCACTTTGAAATGAATAGTGTGACCACAATAGTGGTTTTTACAGTACATTGCAAAAGTGTCCACATCCACAGCTTCTATATAGGTTCTTTCTGCTTGTGTTAGCATTACACTGTTGGTTGCGTAACAGAAACTTGTGTTTATGCAGTTAGAAACTGTAGCAAATAGGGTTAAAGGTTTTGTCTTGACTCGAAGACAAAGTTCAAGAGTGCTTTAAAACAATCTAATGATTGGATAGAAGAGATTAAGATTAATTATTGTTAGATTATAGAAATGTGACTGCATGAACGATAGATAAGGATGGGTAGGTAAGTGGATAAATAGATTAGTACTGTAGTTGTGTAAGTAGGGTTGGGTACCGAAACCCATTACCAATATGGCACCAGTACCTATGTAACCGGTATGTACTAGAACCGAATCAGAATGCAGATTTCGGTGCCATGCCTGAGCGATAGATTGAAATATTTGTCCTCTGGTTCTCCGAAACGGATGTAAGAAGCATCATCACCGGCATGCACCAAGCATCATTTTATATGTTCTGTTTACTCAGTTACAGCTACAATAGATGCCTTTGTCCATAGATGGCTAGATAGATATATGGGAAGAAAATAGGTGGGTAAGTGGATAGATAGATAGATTGATGGATAGATGATAGATGAGTAGGTGGCTGGATAGGTGGCTAGTTAGATGGCTAGATAGATAGATGGGAAGGTGGCTAGATAGATAGATAGATATGTAGATGAGTGGATAGATGGGTAGATATATAGTTCAGCTATAGATATAGACATGCAGGTAGATAGATAGATAGATAGATAGATAGATAGATAGATAGACAGACAGACAGACAGACAGACAGACAGACAGAGTGAGTGAGTGAGTGATTGAGTCAGTGAGTGAGTCAGTGAGTCCAGTCCAGTCCAGTCCAGTCCAGAAGTGGCATTTGATTCACATCCTATTGCTCTGTAGTAATTTTTTGCTACCATTATTGTTTAATGAAGCAGGGAGTGTTTTGCACTTTGGCATCTTTTATACTTCCAAACAAAAGATCTATTAAAAGGAGAAAATGCTAGGTAAAACCTCACAAATTAAGCTATCCCCCTGAGAAAGGTAGAATGCAAACTTTATTATCGCATGTACATGGTAACGGGGTAAACACAGGTCTTCACTGTTCTTTTCATCTGAGAAGGTGTTAATGGCTTCATTAATGTAGCTAGCTTTTTTGCCAAGACAAGGGTTGCACTGTAATTATTATTATTATTGTTATTATTATTATTATTATTATTATTATTATTGCTTTTGTTTCTCTCTTCTCCTTTGGTTTTTCAAAGCCCTGTCACCCCTCAGCCTCTGTTCGAGGAACTTGCTCATACGCCACCCCAGGACTGAGAAGGCTGCAGCTTTTAAATATTCATTCAGCCATTCTGGACTGTTTTCTTGTGGATGGAAGTGTAGATCAGGAAGGAGGGGGTTTGGATAGGGAACAATTGAGTGGCATGACTAGGAAGTAGACTGGAGAGGTGGGGGTTGGATATTCATCACAACCAGTTCAGTGCTCTTTGGTTTGCACCACAGCTGATAGAGTCCTACAGCTCATGTCAATGATTGTATCTGTTAATTGGGGTGTTAGCAATAGGCGCAAGTCAGGTTTGATAACCCTTCTTGACTGTGTGTGGTTGAGATAGTGGTGGGAAAGAGAGAAACCAAAAGTTAGGGCTTGATATATCCAAGGGCCTTTTTAAAAATTAGCTAATAACGTTTAGCTTACATCATGTGTGATAGTTTTCCAAGCAGAGAAAAACATTTTAAAAGTGTATACATGCAAAAAGATCATTTATACTAGCATAACTCAAGTTTTAAGACTCTATATAGGCTACTGTCCTAATCAGACAATTGTATTTTTGGTGTTTGCATGCAGCCTTTGATGACATCACATTAGAAAAAGACTTTATATTGTCATGGTACTCAGTTTATCTCGATACTTTCTATTGAATCTTTTAAACCTCAGGAGTAATATTATTAGCTGTGGCACAGTAGATTCAGCTCAGTGCCGCAAGAAACATTCAGCACCAATGGAAAAAGGGGAGCATTTTGCAACGATTCATTACAGAGAGTGATCGAGACTGGGCTGTAACTCAAAAATAGCCTCAAAATAAAAGATTTACTCCAACTGCAATAAGAAATTGGTTAATTCATACAAGCCCGGTCAGCTGACAAAACATTCATTTCTCTCTGGCTCCAACAGCACCATGCAGAAACAGGGCAATGCCATGCAAAGTGACTTAAAGTGAAACAGCTTGCGGTTTTGTTTTCACCTTGCGGTCTCGCTGTGGGTTCTGGAAGTGCTTGCTGACGCTGGCTTTCTCCACTTTTCATGCTTCGAGGGCTTTTATGTTCACTGAAAACAGCATTAGTAGAAGGACAGAAATATTACATTTAAATTTAAGCTGGTGTTTAACAAACATTTCTCTTTTTCCCCTTCTCTTTCCCATTCTTCCTACCTTTATCTGTTTTTTTCCCTACCTTTCTCTTTTTGTTTGTTCTTTTCGTCTCGCGGATTGTTTCTAAATCTTCCAACAGCGCCTCAGTCTAGCCCACTTACCGCTCAATGTCGACCTATAAGGCCGTATAGAAAGACAGTGAAAAATAGAGGGAGACGGCTACTGTTTAGATACGTCTTCTCCCACAACCTCAGCTCAGTGAACTGCCTCTTATATTTATCTCTTCCATTCTTTTCTTTTCGTCTTATTGTGGCAGCTCTCGAACGCTCTCCAACAGAAACCCCATCCCATCCATTCTGGTTTAACACTTTCTCCTGCCAACCATAGATTCATCCTTTTTTTCTCTTTCATTTCATTCTCCATATCCTCTCTTAACCTTTCAATCTGTGAAAGTATGTTGTAAACTCTGATAAAAAAAAACCCTCTTGTATCAAGTCCTTTCACCGGGGCTGTCCATTCTTACCCGTGTCTCTCAGCGTAGAGCACTTCGGTGTACAATCAAGCGCTTTTGTTGGATGTAAATGGTCTTTGAGTGGATTGGTGGTGCACACCAGTTTCTGAGTTTGGGTCTGGCATGAGGTCTGACCCGATGGCCCCCTGACTGTTAGCATGCCAGCTGGAGATGGGCACTCTCTTCTGTCTCCCGAGGGTTATTTTCTACAATGCTAAGCTCACACGGTTGTGGCTGAATGGAGTGTTTTTCATTGGGGCAGGAGCGGCAGAAATGAGCTCTTTGTGACAGTAATCTTGCTGTGAGGAGCTCTGGAGTGTCTTCCTCCATAGGATTTGAGCTGAGAAACTGGGTCATGGGATTGTCAGCACCCCAATGGAGATTCACAGTGGAGGCGGCTTTAGGAGATGAGTGTGTGTGTGTGTGCTCTAAAACCAAATTTTAGAGTGTAGATTGGAGAGGTTAACATGGTTAAGAGACCTGAGCTTTCCACACTCTGCTGCTGTTCGTCTTTATAGGGGCCCTAGTAATCACATACTTAGACGTTTAGTTAGATTTCCACATCTGTAATCCTCACCACGTGATGCTCGCCTGCAGGGTGACAGCAGGATGCTGGAATTGAAGGAGTTTATCTTCGGCCAGTGATTTTGTATCACGGACACAGTCGCCATTCAGCTCACCCGCATAAACCTTCTCTGCAGCTTTTGTTGGCTAAAGGGTGAATAGGTATTAGGAAATGGGGAAATTTGAGTCGTTTTGCCTTTTATGGGCAGGACAGTTTATAGCAGTGGTTTTCTACCTTTTTGACTATCCACAATAATATTTGCAAGGCCCAAAATGGGCCTCTTTTTTTTCAAGGTTTTGTATTTATTTTTTTACTCACTCTCAATTTCTACCTAATGAAATATTTTAGGGCTTTTGATAACTTAAAAAAATATTTTGAAACGTGAAATATTATTTTTTCTTAAATTTCCATGGAGATTTTAATAATTTTCATGATTGTTTCCAGGTCCAGAAATGACAATTTGTTTGATGACAATGTAAAAATCCATTATGATGTTCTGAAAGTGGCCTGGGTTCCTCCTTCAAGTTTAAAATAAGTCTTGTATCATTTAAAGTATGCTTTTCTATCTAAAAATGCTGTTCTTTTCAACATCCTAATTAAAAAAGCTTTGCCATCACAGAAGTACATAAAATAAATTCTAAAAAAAAAAAAAAAAATCCTCTAGTTCTTTTAAATTGTAATAATATTTCACAATCAAATAAATGCAGCCTTGGTGAGCGCAAGTCTTCTTAAAAAAAAAAAACCTTGATAGTTCCACATTTTTGACCTGTTGTGTATTATGTTATAATAAATATCATATTATATTAAATCATATTATGTATTGAAGGAGGGACCCTTGAGACATTTATATTTATACATCATCATTTGGTGAAAAAAACACCCTGCTGTATTTAGTTGGTACTGCCAGTGAATCCGACCACAAAACATGCCTGTGGATATTTAGGTTCCATAACACATGAAGCGTGATATACTGTACTGTTTCTGCACTGTGGACATACATACATACATATACTGAATCATTTAACCGTCACTGGTACATGCTGATAGCCGCTACAGCTCAGTGAACCATGAAGCTTCCTATTCAACATTCAGCCCAACTCGGTGACCTGAGCTGTTTTCTTCCCCCATATGCTTTTTGGCTCTCATAGCATATTGCTAACTGCTCATTGCCAGTTTGGAAGTGTGTGTATGAGCTGCATCGAGTGCAAGTTTTTCTTCCAACGGAGAAGCTTTTATTGGCGGAGACAGCTTAAGACATCTGCAATAGCCATTTAATTTACCCTTGATAATAATATTATTTCTGGAACAAATTTTTAAAGAAGAAAAAGATGCTCATGTGTAGCTACACTGCCAGCCAGGATGCACTCGGCTGAATTCATATTTCTCATGATCTTTAAAACCTTGTTTTAAAGATCATGAAAAATGAAAAAAAAAAATAATAATTGCTTGAAATTAGTTTTGTTTACAAATCTTAATTGTGCCTGCATATAAAATAAAACCTTCACAAAATTTTGTAATGTAAAAATATTTATTTAAAATATTTTTTTTATATTTATTTATTTTAATGACTATGCAGAGCTGTATTTCATTTTAATTTAACCATTACATTAAACTGTGTAAAAATTCGAAAGATTTATGCTGTTTTTATTAGTGGCTTCTAGTTAATCAGTTGCCGACTAAAATGTCTAGCTGTCTCAGCCCTATATCAAACTGTCTATGACAAGTCATCTACCCATTTCTGTACCTCCAGCTGCTGTCTGGATCAATAGCACTTTAGTAGCCGATAGTAAACAATATGGAATAACCTGTCAGTGGATGGCAAAGTGCCAATCTGCAATTTAGGCTCACCGTCCAACTGTCATAACACAGACGATTCATGGTACTTGTTTTTTTTTCCACGTGCAGTTGTCTCTAAGGAAACTGTAGAACATGTTCGAGTTTCAGATTTCTGGCATGCTGAGATCTGGGCAGAGTAAAATATAAATGACGCCCAAATCAAACGCTGATGGAAAACAAGTGATGGTATTGACAAGTACATAGCGCATAGACTTAATTTCCTTTGATGGTGTCTTCATAGGTTTAAGGGCTGTGGAGTTTTGAGATTTGTGCATTTCTTTCTCAGAAAGCAGTTAAACCGAGACCGTTGTGAGCTCTGCTGGAGAATGTCAGGATGGCTACCAGATGTAGCCGGTGGGTTTTTTTCGTCTAGCTGCTGGGACTTGGGTGTGGACCCCTGTAGGAAAGACAAACGCAGGAATAGAGAGTCTCCACAGCCAAAGCATCAAAGACTCGGAGCGCCATCAATTATACAGGGACATTGACAGCTTACAGAACTCTAAAATTTCATCTAGGGAGTTTAGCACATCGTTGAATGTTCCTTTTCTGTCTACAGGATGAATTTATAAATGTTTTTGCATGCGTTTAGTAGAAGTTGTATTTCACAGTCTGTAAAACTGACAGTCTGGCTTCACAGTTTTTCTTCACTGAAAAGGAAAAATGTTAAGGAAACTAGACATTTCTTCCTCATTCCTCCTGATCGCCTGCAGTTTAAAAGTCACAATAGGCCTATTATTCCTATTTAAAATATTAACATTATGATTTTTATAGAGAAATTCACAAATCACATTATGACAGTAATAGAGGACTGTGATTTTCACAGAGTTTGGTCAAATTAACCATTAAAATAGTCGCTGTTCATGTTAAGTATGGACAGTTTATACTTCTCCCTATGTTTCCCGGCTTTGTGATGTGTTCTTTTCTGATGATGCCTCACAGTGATATTGCAATGGGATTTGTTTCTATACCTGTTCTGTCTCTTAATGGCACTCCGATATATTTGAAAGTGAAAAAGTGAAAAAAAGTGAAAGTGACGTGACATTCAGCCAAGTATGGTGACCCATACTCAGAATTTGTGCTCTTTTACACCCATCCGAAGTGCACACACACAGAGCAGTGAACACACACACACACACTGTGAACACACACCCGTAGTCGCGGAGCAGTGGGATATGCTGCGGCGCCCGGGGAGCAGTTGGGGTTTCAGTGCCTTGCTCAAGGGCACCAGTCATGGTGAGAGCGCTGTACATTCACTCCCCCCCACCCACAATTCCTGCCGGCCCGAGACTCGAACTCACAACCCTTCGATTGGGAGTCCGACTCTCTAACCATTAGGCCACGACTTCCCATATATTTTTTTCAGTGTGTGTGTTGAGAAGGAAGGCGGCACGTGGAGGCACCAACACGTGCAACCAGCAGTCATCTTGTATTATTTTTTCCAAACTCTTTTAATAATTCATCATAGCGGGCAGCAGATTACAAGAGGGCCTTACATCCAGGAGAAACAGTCTGCTGGTTGGCTCAGACTCCTTTATTTAAAGTCAACATGAATACGTATGGACTTGTTCTTTGTAATCTTTAATCAAATATCCCTTTGCAAAGATTTTTATTTTATTTTATTTTATTTTATTTTATTTTATTTTATTTTATTTTATTTTATTTTATTTTATTATTTTTATTTTTATTTTATTTTATTTTATTATTTTTATTTTTTTTTTTTATTTTTTTTTATTTTATTTTTGTTTTTTTATTGTTTTTGTAGTTGTATACACTACTTTTTCCCCCTTGTGGAACATTCCTTTTCACCCAAAAATACATTGGATTTGGAGTTAAAAGGGGATTTCACTTCAATTTTAAGGGACAAAAACTTCACTGTGAGCTGCTCTGTTGGAGCGCAATCATGTCTTTGTCATTAAAAGTTCCCACATTTAAAAAAAAAAAAAAAACCCACAGGAGAAACAGGAATGAAATATCCAATAGCATTTGCACATGTGTAATGAAATGGAGCCACTATCAATAAAAGAGTCTTTTAAGAGGAGCCAGTTTCCAGTGCTGATTCAGAGTCTGGCACTAACTGGTTTAAAGACCTGGTCTTCATTTGTGATTACAGATCTGTGCAACCTCACATCTCCCATGCAAATCTGGTTTTTACCATCAACCTCTATGATTATAGAGGACAAGAATTTTCTCAAGCAAAATTCTAGACAGTGGGAGGCTTATTAAATAGATCAATATGAATAAATCTTTTTGATTTTTCATGACACAGAATGTTAAAAGAAAACAGGAGTACGAGTGAGACTTCAGCAGCTATTTTAATGGCTGTTCTGTGTTCAGAAATAATGCATTGCTTTGGAAACTCAGCTTGAAGTAGTTTTATTTTATATTCCTGTGATTTTAAATTGATGTAGTGAGGCTGTAGCTTTGTACGCTCGCACAGACAGCGAGAAAAAAGGCACGGGTAAGTGGAGAAGAATTCGTTTTTATTGCTACTTTTCTCACATGTATGGATAATCTCTTTTTTATAGCTCTCCACCCAAGAACTGTGGTCAGAGGCTCCCCCTGCACCCGCTCTGTAGCTCACCCCACTGAAATAACAGCAAGACCACTGGTCTCCAAACACACCTGCTTTTCATTTCGACCCCACTGATTACAAAGTCTGCAGGAAAACTAAAGTATTGAGTGCTGTAAATTTGAGTAGAATGGACTGGATGCTTACCACATTCAATATATTGTTCCACAAGTATTGATGCATTTCTAAGATTTAAAAAAAAGGTTGTGCATTAGATCCTTAGAAACAAAATGTTGTTTTAATTTTTTTAGTTTTTATTTTATATTTTCTTTTCATATATTTATTTTTAGTTTTTTGTTACATTTTTATTACATTTATTTTTATTTATTTTATTGTAGTTTTTTTTTTTTTTTTTTTTTTTACTACTAACCAAAACATTTCGTAAGTGCTTATTGGACGTTTATTCGTAGGCTCCACAATCATTCGCAAGTGGTTTTATTGTGGGAGTGATTCTTCTTATACTTCTTATCTGCTGTAGGCAGAATTGATGGTTAATGGAAAATTGTAGAGCTCCACTTTTGGATCATGATAAAGTTGTCCACCTTGCTTCTACCAGTTATTTCACAGGATTAAGTAGACGTTTTGTCTTTGGCTCAAGTGGACATTATATGCCACTAGGTTGATAGGATGTTCCAGCTAGGCGTACCAGCAAAGCCTGGGAGATTGGCTCTGTCACGCTGTGCATGATGGATGGAAAGCGGGAAATAGCCTTCAGAAAGAAAGGGCACTCCAGGGAGATTGAGAGCAGATTGAGACAAAGGAGAAATCCAGCAGTGGAGATGCTTAAACCCTCTCTTGACACCTCTGAGGTAATTGGACAGGTATTTCGGATGTTGAAGGCCAGGTAGAAGCTGTGTTATGTGACTTTCAGCCATTTGTGCAACAATGGTTATTGGAGAAGCTAAAGAGTTTGACCTCTAAGAAGGTGTGATATCCTCGATTGCTTCTGGGATCAACTCTTTCCATAATCTTCTTGTTTAAAGGGTTAAAGATGTGGTTTAGGGCCAGAACAGGCTGGTTCTGTGTGAATATTGCGAATGACCTTTTAGCTGTGCTCCTAGCGGGTGAGCTTTGAGGAAAGTCTGGCTCAACCATTCTCCAGTTGTCAGCCTGGATGGGTTGGGTTTTTTTCCTTCTCCAAAAATCAATGCTACATTGCCTAATGGCCAGGGTAAAAATGGCTGAAAAGACTTTAAAAAGTCTCTGCTGTGCAACCGGACACTAAATCAATACAGCGCTATAATCACCAGAACACTTTCATTCCTGAAGGTGAGGTCGAGTTCTGCTAATGTGAAGAACCTTGTTTAGTCTTGTATGTCAAAGGGCTCAGCAGGTCATTTGCTTACCAACAGAAATGCAAACATGGCTATCCATAGACAAATATGCTGAAATACCCTAGAGGCTAACTGTTAGCCTCGATTAGCATGTCATATGGAAAATGGGGCTTTGATATTGATGCATTTTGGCTGTTTGGCATCAGTGAGTCAAGGTGAGCAAACATCAAAGTCTAGATGTAAGAAACGGAGCTTCACTGATCACTACGCCAACGCTTTCTTAGCGCCTTTTTGGTCAGCCATCAAATTTCATGTTTTATGCATAAAAGAGAATGCCTTATGATTATACTTTAAAATACTAATGTGAGCTAGTCTAGAGAAGCCCATATTTGTCCGTTTGAAGGCCAAGCACATGAAACATGCCTCTGAAAGTTGGATATTTAAAGTCCTTTGAAAGTGTTTGAGATGCTAATGTATCCAGGTGCTTTTCTTTGCTTTAGTTTGTATGAATCCTTTGCTACATGTGGATAAAATTTCACTCTTCAATCCCCCTGGAGTTTTACTATTTAAATCTTGATTCACACTCAATGAAGGGAACGTTTTGGAATTATGTTGCCATGGAAACTAGTACATAAGCCTCTCTCCCTAGGTAATAGAATGCGCGGTTTCTGTGGGTACGGGACCCTGCGGTCTGCCTTCCACTGACCCTACCTTTGCTACGCTGTTCTGCTTTTCTGAGTAGGTCCGCAATGCTGTTAAATTGAAAAGGGCACCTGAAGCGCTGGAAGCAGGGATGTCACTCTAACCATCTCATGCTCCCCCTCAGGGGGGAAGAAAGTCGTCCGTCTGTCTCTCATATCTGAGAAAAACTCCCTTCATCTTCTTCATTGAAGACTGGTGTATATAGTAACCTAACTGGATTGACTAGACATATATGTCATGTTCTTTTTTTCAATATTTTATTTTATTCGTAAAATTGTATTGTCTGTCCTTACAAAAAGTACTGTGGTGATGCCATTGTATTAGATTGTAATATCGTGGTATTTTGAACACATTAATAGATTTTTGTTTGATTTAGCCTTAATTTTGTCTCAGATTTCTCCCCTTAATTCATAGTAAAATGTTACTTGATTGCAGATATATCTTAATTTTTTTTTTAAATAAAAAAGCCTTAATTTTCTTCACATTTAATCTTATTACTGTCTAGGAGATATTAAAATAACAGCAAGATGTAAAAGAGATTTGAGGATTATATAGTTGTTTATTAATTTATTATGGTTTATACACTAAATCTCATGTGCCTTATTTTAATTATATTTTTTTTTATAATTTTATATTTGTTTTTTTATTTATTATGGTTTTTATTATTTTTCTTATTTTGTAATTTAGTGTTTTGATTTCATTAGTTTTCAATTTTTTCACTTTCCCACTTGGTTTTGAGTTTTCCAGATTTACTTTTCTGAAGTTTCTATTTTAGTTTTAATTTTTAGTATTTTAGGGCTACCAAATTTACTTTATTTTAGTTAGTCTTTAAATGTTTTTTAAGCTTCAATTTAGTTAAAGGTCTTTCAGTTGTATTCATTTTTTTTTAGTTTATTTTTATTCAGTCTTTGTCTTAACTTTTTTTTTTTTAACAATAGTAAAGTGGTGTCCCTGATCTATGTGATGGAGAAGGGTCTCTGTTAGCTTTTCAGGTGGAGGGTTGATGTCTATTGATCTGCCTCATTCAATATGAACCAGAGGCTGCAGATAGAATGAGAAATACACTAATAGCAACCATTCGTCCCCATGGACCAGGCATTAAACACACTCTCCAAACATGTCTCTCATCCTCCTCCTCCCAGTAAGAAAAAAAAAAAAAAAACAAGCGCTGCACTGTTCATTTTTCTCTCGCTTGCTTTCTCTTACTTAATTCCCATGATGGTGCTGCTCTTTTTGTCTGAAGGTATCATATATAAAAGCTATTGATTATGTTGAGCCAAGTGGACACCAATCACACCAATGTAAATATTTGATAAGGAAGCCATCTGAAATCTCTCAGAGATGTTCCACTTTTCTGTCTTCTGCTCATGAGCAAAAGTACGATTTCAGTATGTTCTATTTTACATCAATTATTTTCCTCTCCCTTCAATAATTAGTGTTGACATTTTTTTGATCAATGTAAATTTCATAATTTTGATTTTGGTGGACAAAAGTTTTTCAAATATTAATAAAAAAAAAGTGAAGAATTTTTTTTTTATGTATTAGAGACTTGTTCATCATAAAAGATGTGTATTCAGGGCATGTATTGCATTTTTTATATTTTTAATAAATTAATAGAAAATGAGTGTGATTGATTAATAGCTTGGCTGTACCAGCACCAAACCAGCATAAACCATCATGTTCACTCATTTTCTTTGACTAAATTAAGATTGCATTATGGTGGACTCACCTTGCTGGAGGATGTTTTCAAGCTCTGATGATCTTAGATAGACCAATTAATCTAGAGCTTTTCTGCTCTCCACTTAGGGGCAAATTATTTCTCCTGGATCTGTCCTTCACGGCTTTCCATATCCTCTAAAATACTTTAATTTGCGGTTAGCAGGCATAGTGGAAATCTGCCTTGTTGCTATTGCTCTGGCTTTGACACACTAGACCAGTTGGGTTCCACAAAAGGCCGGGCTTTCCAAGGGCTTTCTGGTTTGGCACTGAACACAGAGAGGGTGCAAAACCATAATACACACATGCTGTTTCATTTCAGGCCTCGTTCCAAACCACCACGGAGACTTAACACCTCTCACCTCAGGCCTTAGTATATTAGCTCTTCAGGTCTTAGTATATCAGTGTTTTTACACCCCATGCAGCAGAACTTCACATCATAACCCTGAAAACTATGTTTTAACTCAGAATTATTTAGGTCAGTGAATACTCCCGGATTTGTAGCAGAATACAGTAAGCCTGTTAGCATAAAGCTTTAGTTAGTACAGCAGTTTTACATTTGGGAAAAGGGCTTTTTGTGTATTTCCACATCTGTGTATATACTCCTTTTGTACAGATAAGCAGGAACTTTGTAGCACATTGAGCTCTGGCTTGAAAAAACAATGGCTTTTTGTATATTTGTGGTCATGTGGATTACGACATTTCTGTAATTATAAGGAGAGCATGGGTAGATAACAAAATACATTCAGCGTGACACTGAGAAAGGATAGATTTAGTCATTTCACACTGTGGAAGAATGAAAAAATAGGCGTTTTTTCCTGTTAAGAGCAGTATTAATTCTGCTGGTCCCGATTGCCTCTCGGCAGATTGAAGTAAAAGCATTTAGAGCAAATTCTTGTTCCTTTAATCTCTCAGAAAGATCTCCCGCTGAGGGTCTTATCTTTACTAAAGCATTATCCGTTTCATGTTTTCTCACTCTGTGTGTGTGTATGTTGCTGTGTTTGTGTGGCTGTGTCAGTGACTTTAGATTGAGATAGATAGAGAAATCTTTGTTATTCGTGTTGAAGAAAGCCTACCTGAAATTATTTTTAGGCCAAAAAATTCCAAAATATTAAATAACAAAAATAAACTGGACTGGTCAGAAAGATTATGGCATTTTACATGATTTTATCCCCCGTTAAAAGACACATCTGCTCATGTTTTGACTCATTTGACCTTTTCACGCTTCATAATTGCAAAAAACCACTGTTGATTGGTTGATCGGGAACTGAAAGACGTTGATTAATTAATTAAGAGGGACAGCTGTCTTATTGATTATAAAACATCTCCGGCCGTTAATTAATGGTAATGTGGTGGTAAATTAGAGCGTCAGTTAATGGATTGAGGTCAAGAATCTGAGTGTAAATTCTAAAGTGTGCAATGTAATTCTTATTCTGCTGCTATTGATTATTAATGGGATTTTTCTGCCCCCCTGTAGTGAACATCATGTTGGGAAAAAATAAAAAATAATATATATATATATATATATATATATATATATATATATATATATATATATATATATATATATATATATATATATATATATCTATATATATATATATAGTAATGTATTATAATGATATTTCTGATATTTTATATTTAATAAAAAAGTTATGAAATATTTTATATAAAATATTTTAAAAATTCTGTAATATAATCATTTCAATACATAATAATCATAGTAACATAGTAATATATAATAATTATAATAATTCATTGTGTGTGTATATATATGTGTGTGTGTGTGTGTGTATATATATATATATATATATATATATATATATATATATATATATATATATATATATAGAGAGAGAGAGAGAGAGAGAGAGAGAGAGAGAGAGAGAGAGAGACCACCATGGCTGTGATGCAACTTTTTTTTGTGTAGTTTATAAGAAAAAAAAAAAAAAATTGTATGGTGTATATAAGAAGTATAGCATGTCGCATGTGATTATTAACTTCTCTCATGAAGTTGTCTTGGAGTCCAAGACAGCATCTGTGTTTGAGTTATTAACTACAGTGTAGGTTGAGTCACTTAACATTGTTAAATTTACAAGCAACACCTCTCAAAACTACATCCACCTCTAACTGCTTACTGCTTCTTGAAGCTCCTGTCACTCTACACTCCATTAGCACGGTCCAAAGTTCAGTATTAGTCGCTTTTAAAAAGCATCTCCTGAAAAGGGAAATATGTTGGACGCATTGTGCTGTGGCTGATAAGAACTGACATGTTTGGGATGTGTTTGCAGAAATATAGGGTTTGCTTTTAGTTCAGGGGCAACATGGGAGTCTGGCACGGCATCCCTGAGGGAAAGTGCTCTAATGCATACACAAACACACACACACACAAACAAATCAAATTAAATTAGCTCAGATCTTAATTAAGGCAGGACACACACAGAAAGAAAGAATGACTCGTGCCTCCAGTCAGGCTTATGCTGCAGTGGGATGTTAGTTATGCCTCGCTGGAGAAGGTGACGAGAGCTAAGAGGAAACCTCCCTCAGATAACATCACAAAACTCCTCTCTTCAGATTGCTTATTTATTTTTTCCCCAATTATAAATGAAAAGGAATAACTTATAACCTAGGTGATTTACAGTAATGATTTTTTAACATTTTTTTATATAGAAATACATCAGAAATATAATTACAATACATTTCTTATTTTAAGAAATAGTTTAACAAGTATGTGTGTGTATACTGTATATGTTTATATGTTTAAGTGTAAATACAGTTGAAGTCAAAAGTTTACATACACCTTGCAGAATCTGCAAATACTGTAGGTAATTATTTTACCAAAATAAGAGGGATCATACAAAATGCATGTTGTTGTTTATTTAGTACTGACCTGAATATATGTTTTATTTATGAATAAGATATTTCTCATAAAAGATGAATAAGATATTTTATAAAATGACCCCGTTCAAAAGTTTACATCCCCTTGATTTTTAATACTGTCTGAATGCTCCACAGCTAGATCCACAGATATGTGTTTTTTTTATTTATTTATTCACAGCTGTTTTTTGTTTAGTGATAGTTGCTCACGAGTCCCTTGTAATCCTTCAGGTCCTACAAATTCTTTGGTTTTCCAGCATTTTTGTGTATTTGAAAATTGAACCCTTTCCAACAATGACTGTAAGATTTTGAGATCCATCACACCGAGGACAACTTAGAGACTCAAATGCAACTATTACATAAGGTTCAAACGCTCACTGATGCTCCAGAAGGAAAACCAGGCATTAAGAGCCGGGGGGTGAAAACTTTTGAACAGAATGGAGATGTGTACATCTATCTGTCTTTTAATATGTTATATTTATTATCTATACTTTTATATATTATATATAATTTATGTAATTTATTATAATAGTAATATTTCTGAATATGAATACAATCAAATTTTTCCCCCATTCTTCTTTGATAGCATGTCGGTCAGGCTTCTACAAGGCCTCTGCTATGGATGCGTACTGCGTGAAGTGCCCCCCACACAGCTACTCCCACCAGGACAAGGCCTCTGAGTGTGTGTGTGAGAGAGGCTTCTACAGGGCCCAGTCGGACCCTCGCTCTATGGCGTGCACAAGTAAGCTGAGGATCTTGTGGCTTTCTAAATATTAATAAAAATCAAGCATTGAAACATTCAGTTCATTATTGTGTTTTGATGATTTTATTTGGTTAAGTGCACGACTGATGTGCTTTACTTGTGTGTACGTTCATCAGGACCACCTTCGGCACCCGGCAATCCCATTTCCATGGTGAACGAGACTGCAGTCACTCTAGAATGGAGTCCTCCTCGGGAAAGCGGTGGACGTGGAGATGTCACCTACAGTGTCCACTGCAGGAAGTGCTCTGGAGAAGCAGGGGCTGCAGGAGACGGTGAGAAGTGCGTTCCCTGTGGCAGCGGTCCGCATTTTAACCCCAGGCAGTTTGGCTTGATGCACCCCAGAGTTCTGGTCACAGAACTGCAGCCTCACACCAATTACACCTTCAACATTGAAGCCCTGAATGGAGTGTCAGATCTCAGCCCCAGTCCACGTCATCTAGTGTCTGTCAACGTCACCACCAGTCAGACAGGTGAGATGTCACACATCTAAATTCTGTGTTTCTCTATTAAATGATTTTTCTGCGAATTAGTAGCCTCTGATTTTCAAAGCTGGTGTCTGAAGGCTAATTTATGAATATTATTTTTAGAAATCAGGTTAATTGCGGATTAATTTTATTTTTTTGTTGACTATTACGTTTCAAGAAATTAAGAAATATTAACCAAATCTTTTTTTTGTATAAATAAATAAATAAATACATTTCTTCAATTAACATTTGTTTATTTTTATTACATTTATGCAATTAGCAGACACTTTCAGTTTTTTTTTTTTTTTTTTTTTTTAATTATTGCAATTATTTTATCATGTTGACCACTGATTTTAAAGATTAAAAATAAAAGCCAAATCTTGAAACTAATCTTGTATGGATAAATACATTCAACTAACACATTATTCATTTATTTATTTTATACTTCTCTAAATATATTACATTTAAAACTGGAATATAATATAATATCAACTATACAATACAGAATATTTATGTCATAGTTTATAAATATATAAAGTTATATTTTAATAAATCATTAAATGCAAATTAAATCAGAAATATAATTATTTATTTGGCAATATCACATTTAAAATTTTCATATACAGTATTAATGAGCTCTTTATACATGAAAATTTAAAGCTGTCTTCCTCTGAAGGGCTATCTTGTAAGGTGATGGTTAAATATGATAGACCTTGGCATCAAAAGTCTGATACCCCTTGTTCTAAATGTTATGAACATTTTACAAGGACAAACTATATTTTTTTCCTTTTTTTTGGGCCTTTTCATTTAAGGCATGATATGTGACGCAGATATATTTTATTGCTGTCAGGAGGGTCAGGGATATGTAGTATTTGTTATCCTTTGAAAACTTTAAGCATCCTCAGTTAAATTTCTGAAAAGCTTTAGTCTTAAATTTAGACTTAAATTTCTGAAGCTTTAGTCACAATTTCTGTCTCCTGCTTCCTGCTTTTGAATTTTACACGGGTGCGCTGTGCTTCAGTGGGTCCTCTTATATCCTCTTATATCTCGTCTGACCTTTAAACCTGCACTCTGTGAGCACCTCGAAGCCTGTCATTGGTCGAGAGGAGGGACGAGCTCTCCTGATCCTGCGGTTAAGTATGATTCAGCTCCTCAGAGAACAAGAGCAAAAGCGAGAGGCAGTGCAATGAGAAGCCTGAGAGGAGAGTTACCCAGGATGCCCGGATCAACAGCCCTTTGCTCTTATGAGAGCTGACATGCTTGTAACCGTGGAAACGCCACTAGAGGGTGGGGACTGATTGAGGTATACGTAACTCTGATTGGTCTGTATTTTGAGTGCTTGGCCTCTAGTCCACACCGCTTGAAATATTCAAGAGACAATCCGCCATGTGTCGAGAGGAGACTTCTGGGATGATGTAGCGCTTGTATTTGCATGCTTTGCATGATTCGGATATTGATTGATGTTTCGGCACACATTTTTCATCGGCAGGTGTGTGAGATAGCAAACAGAATATTTATAAATGCAAATTCTGAGGAGACATAAAACAACAAATACATCAAATAAAGCTGACAGATTTATGACTTCATAAGAACTGAATACAGAGCGTTTTAATGCTACATATATGAATGTATAATGATACAGGAAGTATTTACATTGATCTTCTGTGTTAAAGACAATATGAAATGGAAAAGGAGAGTATTCATTTAATACAATGATTTCTGATGGATCATGTAACACTAAATACTGGAGTAATCACAGGAATAAATTACATTGTAAATTATATTAAAAATAGAAAAACAGTTTTAAATTGTAGTGATATTTTTTATATTACTGTTTGATCAAATAAATGCAGCCTTGGTGAACATGAGACTTCAAAAACATGAAAATGACCCCAGATTTTAGTGTATGAGAGCAAAAGGCAAAAAAGTTCAAGTTTTATCAATTTATTATTATTACTCACCATATTAATATTTAGATTGTGGTGTTCACATAATGGCCAGATCATGTTGGCTATATATAAATGTATTATTGTCTTGTTTTAACTGTTTAACTCACCTCCTACATCTTTTCCTGTGATATTTTGAGACACTTTTCTTTCATTACTCTGAACTGAAGCATGTCTGTTCTTTATCTGTGAACCGAACACATGCTGGGATATCAACGTAGCTGTTTGTTTATGACTTTAAGAGTGTTTGTGTGCATGTGGCAGTTAGCGGTGTCACTGTGTCAGCGCCGCGCAGCAGATCAGAGTACGCAGAGTTAAGACTCGCACAGCTCATTAAAGATCGAAACATCAGCTCCTTCATTCATCACTAGCTGCCTGGGCCCAAAACGGAGGCCCTCGTTTGTACTCACAATCTGACACCATCATTAGCACCTCTGTCTCTCTCTCTTTCCGCTCAGGGCGGCTCGCGAACACTGCTGTTGTACGAATGGAAGGGCTGAGGTGCTCTGGCTGCGTGCCAGCAATGTAGTACGGGGTGAAAATGACTCACTACACGCGCAGAATAATTTATCACTCCTGAAAAAGACAAGACCCTCTCATACTCTTTAATTAGAAGTATAATTAATCCTCCTCTTTTACATGGAAATCAATCTCAATTCATCTCTCTCTCTTTCTTTTTCAGTGAGCGTCATCTTAAAGGAAAGGAAGGGCACCGACAGTGTAACGCTGGCATGGCAGGGTCCAGAACCTTCTGACGGGACCGTGGTGGAATATGAAGTCACCTATTATGAAAAGGTTAGACGATTTGGTGTACGCTGATCTTCATGACCTTTTGGCCCTATGTGAGTCCTTCGTGCACTGATTTGACATATGGCAGCTCACTTTTATCGTACCCTGGGGAGAGACTGTAATGTTAACACAGACATGCTTCATTCGGTCCCAATTAACATTCATGGATCTCCTGTCTGCCAAAAACCTTTGAGGTTGTCACATTTTAGACTTGATGACATTATTGTCCTGAACAAATTACAGAGGTTTTGTTTCGATGGGCAGCAAAAATCGAATTTTTACTTCATCCAACTGAAACCCCTTTGGTTTTTTAGGCTGAACAGACAGAAAAACACATGAAATGTGATATATTATTTACAAATCCATATGCGATTATGTTTGAAATCCGATTCAAACCTTGTCCATGTGTGGTTTGAAATCCGATTAAAATAAGATTCTCATTCTAAATGATCAAATCTAATTTCTAGTAGTCTTTCTGACGTCATCATTTGAAACATATTGCATATGTAATGTCATATAAAGTGTGCAGTATTGTTGGGAATTGGGTCTGAATAGTAAATAATGTGAAATACTATGTAGTAAGGCAATTTATTATGGCCTGTAACTGATAAACACACATTAAAATTCTATTGTAATTTTAAATATATGAAATATGTGTGTGTGTGTGTGTGTGTGTGTGTGTGTATATATATATGTATATATATATATATATATATATATATATATATATATATATATATAATATCGTTATAAATATAATCTTCGTTTCCTCACAATTTTTGTTAAAATACAATGTTTTCCCACATTCTCTCATTTTATGGCTTATAACCAATAAATATAGATTAGAATTGTGTTCTAATATTAAGTATATAAATTTTTTTATTATATTAAAATACTATTCAGTACAATTGTGTCTAAGTAATTAAAAATTAAATTTAAAATAAATTATTTTAAATATGTATATATACTACGGATAAGGTATCACAATATTATAATGTGCCATATGAAATGTGCATATTAATTATATGATATACGAAAGCTTATATTTAACAGTGTTAAACGGTTAAGATGAACTCAAAGTGATTGTTAGATGAACACAAATGTGATGTAAATGTAAAAAAATAGCAGAAATGAGCATGCACAATTAAATATATCTCCAATGTAATTCAATTACTGATATGGTACAGATGTATACTTAGTGTGAACTGCTTTCTGCAGTGACCTTTCTATACACAGGGTAAGTGATTTCATGTTCAGTTGTTTAGATCCCTCGGTGACACCCTCCTGTACCACTGTACTTGGCTGTGTGGCATGAAAACAGGGTGATGGGTAATTATTATGATTTATTTAGGTGATCATGGGCTATGTGGCTTTTAGATGGAGCGCACAGATGGATAGGCTTGGCTGCCGCTGTGTCCGCGATCCGTTTGATGCCGCCTGTTTGGCCCATCTTAGATTTAATAGCACCACAGGAAATATGGCCATCCCTCTCTCGCAGGGCGTGGCGTTCCTGTCTGGAACGTTAGATTTCCCTAAGCGAGCTGCCACATGCCTCTTTAGCAAAGGGCTTACATGAAGGAAGATGAATGGATATCGATAAGCTGTGAAATATTAACATGAGCACACTGTACGGAATTCTCCTTAGGATTAGACAATGAGAATTGGACAATGAGGCGACAGATCCAAGTCAATAGGATTGATGTCATTTATCTGGATAAATTTCCATTACTGGAAGCCGAAAAGCTGTTAGGCCCTTAAAAAAATTATTTTCAGTTCAATCCGTCTATGTGAAAAGCATTGTGTTAGTCATTGGCAGGATGTACTTGAATGAGCACTAAATTCCATCTGAGCTAATTGCTAATTGGCAATTGACTGATTTGAATCCAATCTGCATGCTTTGTTCTCTTGTTCTTCGTTTTTTCTGTGAATGTGAGTCGATGCATTATGGATGATTCGACAAAGTTCATCTAGACTCCTGGGGTTTGCAGGACAGGAAGGGATTCAGGTATCAGTGTGAGGGATCAAGACATCCGTCTTCATTGAAAGCAGCCTTGTTCACTTATTATTCCATTCTTTCCTACTATAGAACCAGCAGGATCAGAACTACACTGTGCTGAAGACCAAATCCAACAGTATGACGGTGGATGGACTCAAGCCGGGAACCACATACATCTTCCGGATTCGAGCCCGTACAGATGGAGGCTATGGGAACTACAGGGGAGAGATTGAGTTGGAGACGAGCCATGAAGGTGAGTGAAAAACCATCTTTCATGCACCTTCATAAACCGTCCAGAAATGTTTGACCTGTATAAGATCCCTTGCTTCCAGCAGTAAAGACCTCCTTTACTTCCTGGTGATTGGCCACAGTGTTCTCCTCTAGTTTTTAGAGAACTGACTATGAAATCTGACCCTGAAATTATCACTTTAAAATGGACAGTTCTGCTCCTGGATGCTGATTGGTGGATACCATATGTTCCAATTGCACAATATAGTTTCATTACACAAAACACTTGTTCACCATATCACTACTGAAATTGCTTACATGTCAGACTATATCCAATAGCAAAAGGATATTTTTTAATGAATTTGCTGCAAAATAACATTCTAATGAAATTTTGTGTGCTTAAAAATTCTCAACAAGGCTCTTCAATTGAACTCTATTGTGCTAAATTGCCAGCTTACAGTTAGGCTAATGAGCCACATCATGTAAGAAATGCATATTGTGATTATTATAAAAAATATAATTATTTATTGAATATTTGCTTTTTTATTATAATGCTGATGCTTCATTAAAGTAATAAGCCTCTGAAATTACAGAAATTTGTAAAAATGCATTACAATTTTAACATAGTTAAGTTTTATTATTTATTAGAAACCCATTCACACTATCCTTGATTTTGTAGATACCTCTATGATTTCTGACTTTGTAAGTGCCACCAAACCCCTGATTTCTTATTCACAACTGAATATCTTCATATTTTCAAGGACATTTGTCTCGGCCAAACTGTAACCTGTGTCACACGCATGTATTTCTCCATCACATGCCGTTGATTGAATTTCCGATCCGCTGCCCGCATTGAAAGAGGCTGTGAAATATTCATACATGTGAACACATTCAATTAGTCCCCTGAGATAGACGAGGCTCCTCACGTGCTGCAGTTTGCTCTCTTGCTGCGGTGTTTGAAGTCTGAACATGTAGATTTTCTGTCAGTGTTCCTCTGAATTGTGAGCAGCTTCAGCTGAGAGTAGGCAGATGCCCCGCTGTGTTTGTCTCATAGTTTGTGTACCATATGGTACACACCACCATTCTGTGCGCATAATTAGAGCGACACTTTCTTAAATCTTTTTATTGGAACATTATCTGGAAAAATTCAGCTTATTTTACATCCCTTTGTTTGTTTACTAAAATATTATTCATGATTATTTTTGTTTATGATATAACACATGTTAATGATGTCAGAATAGTTGCCATGGTATTAATAAAGCATTTTAACAGTTTCTAATTGTGTTTAATATGTGGTACTATACTATTTTCTTAATTATCACAGTTGCTTAGACATTGATTGGTAGATAACAGTAAATAAATAGTAATGTATTAATTTTAAAACAGCATATTTGTACTTTTAAACAATTTAAGAAAAATTAAATGTATAAAAACTGTACACATTTTAAGAATTGTGAAACATTGTTTAATCCAATGGAGAACACCTAAAAAAAAAAAAAAAAAAAAATATATATATATATATATATATATATATATATATATATATATATATATATATATATATATACATACATATAAAATATGTATATTATATGTATATCTATATACACACATTTTTTATGCATTCATAGAAATTTTACCTAAAATCATGAATCTAAACTATGGATATTATATATGCCAAACTGTGGTAAATTTTCACAAATGCAGAAAGCACTGAAGATAATCGCTGCTTTAATGTTGGTTTCACTCTCTTTCTATTAGATGTGCTGGCCGTTGGAGATCCCAACCAGCAAACCATACTGGCCATCTCTGTGGCAGGCGGTGCAGTGCTTCTGGTCTTGCTAGTGGCCTGTTTTGTTGTGAGTGGGCGGTAAGAGTAATTTACTATTCTTCTGTAAGCTTTCTCTGCTTTTAGATTCAGACCGTACCTTATTCATTAAAAATAAACCAACCCCAAGCATGCAGCCTTCTGTAGATGAAAAAGCAATTAATTGGCAACTTCTACACTGACAGACTTGGATGAATCAGTGCTAATCTGGGTTCTTTAACCATCAACAAATCCATACGAAAGATAAAGAAACCATGTTTCATTTAATCAGCGAAGAAGCGTAAATATAGATAGACAGAACCGAGCAAATGAGATGTTGTTGTGCGTCTGTCAGTGTCTGTATGCCTTTGTATGTGTGCGTTTACACAAAATCAAAAGGACACAAAATTGTTTAGCCCTCTGATTGCATAGCGTGATCTGTAGAGATGAAAGCACACTTGAGAGAACAATTGAAGAGACAGACATAAGGGAGAAAAGCAAGAGTAGGGACACTGTACGGCTGAGAACGAGGGAGCTAATGAAATGGAAATGAAAGGGGGATCTGAGGAGACGAGGAACAGAAAGCAGAAAATAAACCACTCTCAATGACATGAAATGGTCAGAATGAGTCATGAGCTGAGCTTTGTGTAGGTGTGCGCCCTTTTGTCTTCCTTACATTGTTATATTCAAAGTTGGGTTTCAGTAAACTGTAATTTTGTTATAAATAAATATAAAAAAAAATAGAAATAGAAATTTATATATAAAAAAATAGAAATTATTTGTAAAATATAAATGTGCGTGTATGTATATACTGTGTGTATATATATATGTGCGTGTATGTATATACTGTGTGTATATATATAAATATATATATATATATATAATATATATATATATATATATATATATATATATATATATATATATATATCTGTGTGTATATATATAAAAAATTTGTATACATTTCTCATATAAAAAAATTAATAAATAAAACAAGTTGACAAAGGCAATGTGCAGCTACCCAATTTAATTTCTCCTAGCAATATTGCAGAAAGACTGGCATCTTTACAGCTTCTTATTTTAGTATTGACCGGCACTCGCATTTCTATTTCAAAGGCTGATTTACTAGGGATTTTTCGACTGTTGTATGCTATATGATCCAGTATGTTGTAACACAGAATAAGATTTCTGTCTGCTTTGCAATTTGTTACCCATAATGCACTGTGACAGAAAGGTCCCGTAGGATGTGTTATGTCGGCCAAGTTTATGCTTGCAAGCCAAAACCTTGGTGCTGCCACCTCTTATTCATGGTTTCCACCATCCCAATGCATGTGTGACTGCTTGTGGGAAGACCCTCATAGAAGCAATAAAAACAGTTTTGATGCTGATCTCGAATGACGTGTTTCTAGTGTGGCGTGGAGGCCAATGAATCGTAATGGTGAGTGAAGCTAAACTCTGCAATTGCATTCAGTCCCTTGGCATTGAATTATACTGAGCTATATATACTGGACTTAACCAAGTATTCAGTTCACAGTGACCTCTGTTCTTTTACTGCTTTCAGAACCTCAGCTGAGCTTTGAAAGAGTGAGGCCTTTCCATTATTGACAGTTTGAGGTCATTGATTTCTGATTCTCTTGCTGAGCTGAAAACATTCATCAGTTTTTTACAGTTTAACTCAAGTGGGAATCATAAGCAAGATGTTAAGGTTTCGAATGATTAACTTGAGCAAGGTCATGGGAGATCTAAAGAGATTTTTTGTTTTGTTTTGACACAATTTATACAGCAGAATTTAAGATTTGTGACCAGTCAGGGTTTCTTGGTAATGTTAAGGAATTTTAAATGTGTGATTTGTGATATAAATACCTAAAAGTTCTCAAAAGTAAGAAAATTTCTGTTCTGCATTTCCATTTCTATAATTTTTAATGACATTTTTTCTCTGTAATTCTCTAAAAATGTTTTTCTTTGTGCATGCATTTTTCCCTCCTTTTTTAAATGTAATTAATTATCTCTAGTAATCATGAAGAGCTGGAACAAATCATGGAAATGCATTGGTCAAGAGCGATGGGAACACTGGCCCATGAGTTTGTCTTCTGTTTGCACATAAAAGTTGAGGTTGGTCAGAGAAATATGAAGAGTTCAGGCATGTTTAGTGTGTTCAACTTTGTTTTTGCACTGATTTGGGCTCCCAGTGATTTGGAGTTGGCCAGCATTCTGGTACTTGATGAGGAAAAAACAGCTTTAATTGGCTGGTGATGATGCTGGCAGATGGTCTTCGTTTGTCTTTCACTTCCCCCTATTTTCTGCTTATTTCCAGGAAAGCAATTAAAAAAGAAGGACACACTATAAAGACTTTAAAAATCCTTGTGATTGTGTCTATGGAACATTTCAGTACAATGACAGATGCCGCAGTATTCTAGCAGGTGCCTACTACCCAAAGACTCGTACATTTGCAAGTCTGAAGAGCATTGTTTGCCAGCCATGAAAACGAATTGAAGACTTCAAGCTTCTGATATTAAAACAATTCCCTTTACCTTGAGTTGGACAGCCTCCAAACCATTCGCTAATGCTCATGTTGAATGGAATTACTGCAGTTTAATGATGAAATCTAGAAGCCACATGGCTGTTTTCTGCAGGAGTGATAAATGAATTGTCGGTTAATATTCCATTATTGGGGTTATTGCATTTCTGATTAGTGGTTATGTGTTTGTGTTATGCGAGGAACCTTTTCGCCTTTTTTCCCCCTGCCTGTCTTACTCAATCACATCAAGGTTTGGCAGATTTGTAGTGTGCTAAATCATGCAAGAAGGGGAAAAAAATTATACACTGTGTAATAAAATAAGTGCACGCCATATAACAGCTGCTCTCTGATGGTTGAATATTCTATGGGACTCTTCAAAAATGAGTAAATGATTCAATTCTATGAAACTGTACAAACACAAAATTATCCAGTTTAGATGGCAAACATCCTTTTAAACAAAAAATGGTGCACCAGTTAGAACTATTGTGATATAGCAGCTGAAAACATATACAATCATAAACTGAGAGATTTCAGTGCCACAATTCTCTCTGTGTAGTGAAAACCACAGTATGGTTGATGCCATTTGATTCCATTTAAGGGGAAGTAGATTTCATTCACTATCAACCAACGTGAGTGAATGTAGCTTTTAAATGTGTTTTGTTATTCAGTTCTTTGTTTGAGCAGTGTAGATCATGCTTTGCAGGCACAGCCGAGGGCTTAATGGGTCTTGTTCGGTTGATTTAGTGCAGACATTACCTGTATCTCGCCCTTGGGTTTGATACCATACCGTGACTGTTTAGTCAGTCCATTTGTATATGTTTAACAGAGAAATATAGCAACACATTCAAGTACACACACAAAATGGAATTACTATGCCATTCCAAAATGGTTGCATGAGCGTGTTCGGTTGTTAAACAGGGTTGCTTTTTCCGAACAGATCCATCTGGCTATTCCAGTGCCTTTCCAAGTAGAAATCACTGGCTGTGTAACCCCTGAGCACATCATGACTCGCTCACTCTCGGCACGCAGCTTCACTTAGAATTTCATTTCCACATGTTTGATGGCAGGCCAGCTGTAGATGTGTCTGGGCGCGTCAGCAGGACATTCCGGAATATATAAGTGGATGATATGTTGGATGCATGTGCAATGGCTGGAGATGAGACAAGGATGTGCCATCAATCAGCTCGCTTTTCTTCTGGATTTCAATTAGCGTAATGAACCCTTCTCAACTGATAGAGTCAATGTTTTTAAAACACCTGTCAGAGGAGCTTAGAATTTATGATTGTCTATTTCCTCTAAACACATGATCATTTCCTCTTTTTGTAATTAGCCTGATTGTAAATCTATTTTTTATCCTCAGATAGGAGGAAAGGTTTACAGAGATGTCTCTAGGGACCACATTGTCCATTTCTAGTTGCAAAAAAATCTGATTTATTGTTATCATTCTGTTCCATTTTGTATGGAAGCTTGTTTCCGCCACTGAATAAAAAAAAAGGTAATTGCAGCCTTTTATCTCACAATTCTGACTTTTTTTCTCGCAATTCCGAGTTCACATCTCACAATTCAGACAATTTTTTTCTCAGAATTGCATGATGCAAACTCGCAATTCTGACTTTTTTTCTCTCAGAATTGTGAGATATAAACAATTACTAAATAAAAGTTTTAATTTCTGTATATACTGACTCCCAGCTTTTAAATGGTATAGTGTATAGTGTTACACTTGGAGTAAGACTGGAGTAATGATGCTGAATTTAGCTTTGATCACAGGAATAAATTACATTTTAAAATATATTCAAATAGAAAGCAGTTATTTAAAATAGTACAAATATTTCACAATATTACTGCTTTAGCAAATGCAACTTTCTATATTTTGGATCAAATAAATGCAGGCTTGGTCAGCAGAAGAGAATTCTTTACAAAAACATTAAAAATCTTACTGTTCAAAAGTTTTGACTGGTATTGTCATGCTGAAATATATAAATGAACATCACATACCTGGCACATACCTTATATTACTCGCTGCTTTGTTTGCTGTGAAGTGGGTGTTTACCCGCCGCGTAGACGATTGTAATATCAATAACCCATTCAGTGCGTGGGCGTGGTCGCATTAGATATAATGAAGGGAGACGTGAAAGACTGGACATTGCATTGTTTTCATATGGAATACTTTATCACAGAATATTTGTTTTCAATAAGATTTTAAAAGGAGACATGTAAAGCTTTCTATAGATCTATCTCTCATGTCTCTGTGTTGAGTATTTGCTGAGTTACAGTTCATTTTATTGACGCGTTTCTAAATGAAGATCACGCAGAACCAAGGCGGCAGACAACGCACCCTGTTTGTTTTCTTTATTTTATAAATGCACAAAGTTTTGTTGTTATTATGTGTGTATACAAATAAAGTAGAGCTTTTACAGATTCGATTAATGTATTGATTTTATCTGTACGATCAAAAGTGAAAGGGTAATTTGAGTTATTTTCGGAGTTATCAGGAGAAGATGCCACAAAACGCGTATTAGCATTGATTGACTCCAGAGGGTTAAAAGTTTCACTCTCTACAGATATATTTTTCATGTCTGTAATAAGGCAAGAATACACAGAATTTTGAAGTGACACACTCAAGTTCACAAAGTCTGAGATGGCAGAAAGCGCATCCTGTTTGCTTTGATTATTTTACAAAAGCACAGTGTTTCATTGTAATTGTGAGTGCACACAAATAAAAGTAGAGTCTTTACAGATACGAAAGATGCATTACTCTTATCTGTTTGACCAAAAATGATGATGTATTTTAAGAGCAAATGGTCACAGTGTCGCCTCCATCTGTCCTGTAGTAGCCCAAATGCATTGATCAGCTTCCACACTCCGAACAAACACACGAACAGCGCACGTTTTTCTAGGCTAACATTGGATTGAGCTGCCATGTAAAGTTGCTACTACATACATATTTCAAAAGATAAGCCATATTTAAGGTCTATGAATGTTAGGTGAGCGTATGGATGTCCTGCTCAATATAGCCCCACAGTGTGCATATTGGATTCAAATGAGTGAAAGGAAGGTTGAAAGGTGGGATCATGCTTCACTTTAGAAGCTACTGGATCTCCTGCTGTGGCATGGGAAGTGTTTCATCAGCATGTTGAGCGACTAACGCTTAGTCAACTATTAGGGGGCAGCCCTACCTTGTACTTCTCTGAAAAAGCTTGCAAAATTAAAAACTTATGGAGAGAAATCATAAATAATCAATGATATTGACCAGCAAACGTTATGGCTCAAGGATGTATTGACTCTTTCTTTACAGATTTTTTCAGATAAAATACATGTTTCAGTGAACCGTTCCTAATGGGGAAGTCGTGGCCTAATGGTTAGAGAGTCGGACTCCCAATCGAAGGGTTGTGAGTTCGAGTCTCGGGCCGGCAGGAATTGTGGGTGGGGCGAGTGCATGTACAGTTCTCTCTCCACCTTCAATACCATGACTTAGGTGCCCTTGAGCAAGGCATCGAACCCCCAACTGCTCCCCGGGCACCGCAGCATAAAATGACTGCCCACTGCTCCGGGTGTGTGTTCACAGTGTGTGTGTGTGTTCACTGCTCTGTGTGTGTGCACTTCGGATGGGTTAAATGCAGAGCACGAATTCTGAGTATGGGTCACCATACTTGGCTGAATGTCACGTCACTTTCACTTTCCAAATTAACACTGTCCTTTAGGAGAACAGACACGTGGCAACATGCAAGGACATCAGTTGAATTTTGTTCTGTTGTTCTTGCCACCCTACTGGGATGTATTTACCATGCCAGTGGCTTGGCATGTCCTTGTAGCAGGTGAAAGCCGGAGCTGGCCTGCCGTCCACTACATGCTGAACAGATCTCGAGACCCAGCTGGAAGCTGCTTTACCTCATTAGCTCAATGAGCTGGAGTATCATTGTGTAATGAACTAGTTTGAGGGTCAGAGGACAAGAGTTACCACAGTGTTTTATGCTTATAGCACATCATCTCATGCTGAGGCTGTTTGAGGAAACCATTGGTTCTTTGTCTGATCGGATCGAATTTATATTGCCACATTATTTATGTACATATATGCTTAAAAATCAATTACAGCAAAAGAAAAAGCTTGCACGGGATACACCATCGGAACAGCTTGTCACTGGGGCATTATCCTTGAAGAGACAAATTTGTTTCTTATCTACACCTACAATGTGCATAGTAGTACCTTAGAGTAGTAATGTACTGTAATACTTTTGCTTTAGAACAGGTTACATGCCAGCATTTAGTACTTAAGCTATGTATGAGCAATAATATTGTCTTGACAAGCACTTAATATGTCTATTTTCTCAATCTCTCCATTACATCTTTTTGTTAATGCTTATGGCAAACTCTGAGTCAGCTCTCACTCATCGTTCCCTCAAGCTGGCCAGACAGTTTAAGAGTCTCTTTGCTTTAGCACCATGCCACTCGACGCCCCTTTCTCAAAGGCACAGAGAAAGATATGAGCCCTGTCAGCAGATACAAAGCTGCACCGCTGCACTGTCACCTGCAGATACAAGCTTCACACTGTGAGAGCGGGAGAAAGACAAAAGAGAGGAAGAAGAAAGGAAAAAGAAACTGGGTCATAGACAAAAGGGCTTCCAGCGGTGTAGGGCTGCGAAACGTCTTTATCACCGCACAAAAGGGATTTGAGGAATGCTTCCGAGTTGAAAAATGTGTTAATTGCAGAGTCCTAGACGCTAGTCTGTCAAGTTTCTTTTTTTTTTTTTTTTTTATCCGCCGTTATAACAGAATATGCAAATAGCCCCGTAGTGTGCATATTGCATTCAAATGAGTGACAGGTAGGTTGAAGGGTGGGATCACGCTTCACTTTAGAAGCTACCAGATCTCCCGCTGCGGCATAGGAAGTGTTTCATCAGTGTGTTGAGCGGCGCTGCGGCAGGTACAAGGGGGAGGGATCCATCTGCGGGACCTCGAGGGACGACAGGGCAGGTTAGAGAGCAAGTGGAGCCGGTTTCGGAGTTGATTTTCTCTCCCTGATTACCACATGCTTTAGTCGGGTGGCCCACCTCTGCGAACCCCTCCAGCCCTGCACCCCCTGTGCAAGCATGTTCCACTTAATAGACTGTGTTTCGAACACAGGACGGTTAAAGATCGGAGGGGTTGGGGGGTTGTAGGTGCACACTAGGCCCCGAGCATTTATTTTGGGGGGTGCATGTGTATATGTGGCTGATGAACAGGTGGGGTCTCCCTTGAGACCCCCAGTCTCATTAAAAGCAGCAGAGAGGAAACAACACACATGTACCTCTGAACCCCCAACCAGACGGGGCTGTACAACAGCTGAAAGTGAAAGATTTACCCCCCACTGCTCCATAGGGAGATGCAACAGACCGGATTAGAGGGGGTATGAATGAACCCAGCAGTCTTCCCATTATGTAATAGACCCCTAGGTCTGCTCTTGCCCCAACCCCGGCCTCGGGCCCAGATGCTTCGACTGCTCTGGAGCAGCTGAGCATGCTCTGGCTCTTGAATGAAGGGGACTCTGTATCCTGTATTGATTAGCATTGTTAATGGTGCATAAAATCAATACCAGAATCAAAATACTGGTGGTAACCCTGATGCATGATCGTTTCAACAGCTGCTACAGGAGTATTACTAGCTTAGCGTTTGATTGCAGAGTTCTGGTGATTTCTCACTGTCATTATGGACTGATTGTAGAGCAGAGTTCAGAGTTCTTGAGTGTCATTTTGAACTGAATCTGTCTATCTGTCCAGTTGTCGTTCTAGCAGTCGCTCGATTGATTCCATCTATTGTTCTAACTCTTGATATATCTATCTTTCTTTCAATCTAGATATAGTTCGATCAATCTAGATATCGTTCTGTCAGTCTAGATATCATTCTATTCTTCTGTTGCTCTATCCTTGTCATTCTGTCATGCTAACTATCATTCTATAATTCTATCTGTCATTCTGTCACTCGATACATCTATCAATCTAGATATAGTTAAATCAGTCTAGATATTGTTGTTAATCTAGATATAGTTCTGTCGATCTAGATATCATTCTATCGTTCTGTCTGTGACTATCCTACTATCTGTTGTTCTAGCATTCTGGTGTTCTATAATTCTGTCATTCTATTGTTCTGTCATTCTATCGTTCTATTCCTCAATATATAGTTCTTGATATTGTTATAGATATCTGTTATTGTTTCGTTCTCTTTCTATTTATTGTTCTGTCATTTTATCTACTGTTTTACCATTTATTCTGTTGTTCTGTCTATCATTCTTTTATCTGTTGTACTATTGTTCTATCATTCCAGATATCTGCTTTTTGTAAATCCAAATTAAATCACATTTCTGTCTATCATTTTATAAAACCAAAATTTTAATTGCAGTTCTGCATCCCTCATTTCAAGTTCAGTATTTGAACTGGAACCAAGGAAGCATAGTTATTTCAGTTCTGAATGGCACTCATCCATGGACTATAGACCTTCTAAAGGGGTATTTACAGTTTTTTTTTTGGTCATCTGTGTACACAATCATCCAACAGGCCTTTTTGACAGCTGTGTGCTTTCTCTCTGCTCGTTGCAGTTTAAAAACATTATCTTTTTAAAAAATGTACCTCATGACCGCTGCAATCTGCTCCATTCCCTTGCACTCTAGCTGGTTTTGGATGCAAGAACGAGTCCAGTGTGAATTCCCCCAAAGGCTTACGACTCATAATACTCTCTCTCCACTGTGGACCTCTTAGCTTTCTTTACCTGCAGTTAGAGGAAATGCCTTGCATTTTGTCATCTGTTATAGCACAAGAGAGACTCCAGTCTGCTTTTCTATTCGTAAGTGGATATTCACCCATATTATTGACCCAATGTCCTCTAGAAACCCATTTAGTATGGCTTTTTCCACCTGGTCCCCATCAAACGTGCCAGTCTGTAGACATTCTGCAGCCATTCACCACATTTCAGCATGCTGTATAATTACTATGGCTAGTCAGCCTGGGACATTACATTTTTGGCAATTCGTTCTTTTTAAAGACATGACAGGAAAAGGGAATGTGTGAGTGTGTGTCACTAAGAGGATTAAATGAATAATGAACATAATTATCAGTCCTACGTTGGCCACCTTTCCTCCCCAGTGTATTGGAATATTCATTATCTGGGGCATGTCCTTTTTCATGATAGCACTGTAAGAGGAATGATGTAGTTAATGATAAAGTCAGAAGTGTCAGGATTGTATTTTCCCGGTGCTAAAAAGCGGATTAAAGCAGTGAAATCCTTTACTAGGTGGGAAAACCGGACTCTAAAGACACATTATAGTTAAACTACACTGTAAAAAGATGATATATGTGACCAGATCAGGCCGCTGTAGATTTGATTCTATGGTCATTAACATTTTCTTAGTCTTGGGGGATTGGTTGGTTGATTTAGTGTGAGAGAAAGCATGTATTTCATTGTCTTGGTCTGTTTTAATTGTGCTTATTCTATTGTTCCAGGCGCTGTGGATATATTAAAGCAAAGCAAGACCCTGAGGAAGAGAAAATGCAGTTTCAGCATGGACGAGGTAATGCACACAGGTTTTTTTGGTCTTGGAAAATAACTCAAATCTTTTAAGATTAATCAGCAAAATATTGAGCTAAACTTTTTAAGATGGGTAATATAGTGCATTCAAAGAACATAGTTTTAGATATGTCATCAAATCAGGATAGTGTTTTTTCTGGCCAGTCAGACGGTGAACATAATTTGGTCTGGCTAGATGGATGAATAAAGAAAATGCATGTTTTTCCAGCAAATTGTCGGTTAGTGAACAGAGCCCCTGATGCATCTGCTGATAAATGGTGTCTCTGATCGCTCTAGTTGCCTAATGTGTGTTTTCTCTAATGACACTTTTCCTGCCTGCCAAAGACAATGTTTAATGAGGTTGAAAATGCGGCACTCCTCTCCTTTTAGGAAAATGGATGGTTCAGTCTAAGTAACTAAAATGACTGTAAAATAACCTGACCGTTATCCCCACTCCTACTGTGTTCTTGCATTGCAGTCAAACTTCCTGAAACCCGCACGTACATTCACCCACACACATATGAGGACCCCAACCAGGCGGTGCGAGACTTCGCCAAAGAGATCGAGGTTTCCAACATACGGATTGAGAGAGTTATTGGGGCTGGTAAGTCAAAATAAATTGACTCAAAAGCATGCCCTACTTATGTAAACCACCTGAACAGCTCACCAGGGGATTGTCATGCAATGAAATAAGGGATTGAGGGTAAATTCAATTAGTTGACAGGCTCTTGTTTGACTCCCAGGTGAGTTTGGAGAGGTCTGCAGTGGCCGTCTGAGGCTGCCCAGTAAGAGGGAGATCCAGGTGGCCATCAAGAGTCTGAAAGCCGGATATTCAGAGCAGCAGAGACGTGACTTTCTGGGTGAGGCCAGCATTATGGGCCAGTTTGACCATCCCAACATCATTCGACTGGAGGGAGTCGTCACCAGATGTAAGCATTTACATCCGAAACACATTTGCACATAACGTCTATTGCTGGAAATATTTTGTACCCCCTGTGTTTTCCACACAGAGATAATTGACCTTACAATCTTATCTTCAAAAAAACCCAAATAGCACGGTTCATGAATATTCATTTGAATAAATATGTATGACAATATTTATATCAGTGATTTTCTGCCCTACTTCTACTTTAGAATACAAATGTGCTATGACAGTATGTGTTTGAATTTGCTTTTATCGCTTTGAATTATCACTCTAGCTGGTAAGATAATGCCTTCAGAAAGGTCGTAGATAACATATCATCATGGCGAGAGTTAACTTAAATTGTTTGTAGAAAAAATAAATTGAAGAAACCACTGTTTTGTTTGACCTTGCATTATATAAACGCATATTAGGTCTATATTACTTCTGATTGCTTGTATCGCAACTCCTGAGAATCTGAAATTGATGTGTGCTGCCTGCTCGCTGATAATGAGAATGCTAATATTGGTCGTGATTAGACTAGCGCTTCTGAACCTGAATTTGCCAACTTATTGTGTGTGTTTGAATTTCTATTGTCTGTGTTTAAAAAAAGCAGTATCTTGCAACAGGTGTTTTGGTCACCATTGAGTGGTAATTTCCTCTACTGATCTTTCTTTATGCTTTTTTCCTCCTTCAAGTCTCTGTGGATTTGACTGACAGGCTCTATAACAAAAGGACCATCCATATTCATGCCAGCTGCATGAATATCGATAATACAAACATATAATTGGATGTGAGTTTTGGGAGGGATCATGAATATTCAATGTCAGAATTATTAACATTAATCCTCTCGACATTTCCTCCCAGTTCCTCTTACTCGTGCAAAATGCTAATGGTGGCCTTTAGTTTGATTCAGTTCAAATAGTTATTATTAATGTTGGCGGTACAGCTTTTCCTCACTTATTAAATAAAAGTACATTAATTTTCCTTTTTTAATTCTGTGCTGTTATGACATAATTATGAGGTTATGAAAGTCTTGATTCAACAAATATGTCAGTGAAAGGCCTTCATTATTATAGGCTTGGATTGTCCAAATGTACACAGACTTCCTGTGTCCCTCATAATGGCTCTTAGTCATTTATCTTATGGCAACATGAATATTTTACATAGAAATGGGAATTTATTATTATTTTTTGTTGAAGAATATAATAAAAATGTAAATATAATATATAAAAATATGTATTAAAGTGTGTGTATGTATGTGTATATATATATATATATATATATATATATATATATATATATATATATATATATATATATATATATATATATATATACGTGATATCCTGTGATATTTCATGACACACATATAGTTCTATTTTAAACACAATATTTTTGCTTAATTTTGTCAACAAAAATATTTCCTATAAAATCATAGCAGAACTGTTGTGCGTCTTCGAGCATCACAGCGGTCTTTTGTTTTTCTGAATCTGCGTTTTGAATGAATCAAATGAACCAGTGATTCAATGGCCCATTCATAAAGAGAGCCATTTAGTCGTTTGAATGAATTGAATGAATGAATCTCTCAATGTTTACTGGCGCATACTGGCAGTTTTAGTTTCTTATTTAGACTATGATTTTATTAAAATAAAAATTCATATGAATACTAAATAAAATAAATAAATAAAGGGATAGTTTAATTCTGTTGTCCTTTAATCGCCTGTTTTTACTCCATTTAATCCATGTTGCTTCAAGCTTATATGCCTTACTTTCTTTTGCATAAAAGAAGATATTTTGAAGACTGTTAGTAACCAAGCAGTTTTAGTTACCTGTGACTTTCATTGTATGAACAAAAATACTGCGAGGCTTCTCAAATCATCATCTTTTATGTTCCATAGTTTATAGTTAGGGCTGCACGATAAATTGCTTTACTACTAATCACAGAACTTACTGATGAGATGCGCATGACAATTGCATTTGATTTATTGTGCAGTCCTATTTATAGTATATAGTTTATTGTAAAGTCTACTTGATACTTTTCTCATTGAACACAATGATGGCTTTTGTAGGTATTTTCACAGCCAAATTTAACTTGTGAGTAATTAATCACCATATCATGACAGCCCTAACATACATATGTATTAATAACTTTATGTAAATTTATATACAAATTGATAACTGCATGGTACACACGCCCTAATTTAGAACAATCCTGATTAATAAACAATTGAATAAGAATACAATAAATTATGCGTGAATGTACATGCAGAAAGTTGCATGAGAACCTTTTCTGTGCACATACAGTATGTAAACACAACTGTATGTAATTATTTGTGAATAAAGCTCAGTGAAAATATCTTCCAAATTGCTCTTTCTGGCAGGTTATATAACACACGTGTGTGCATGTGTCGGTTTGCTAACGTGTCCTCATCCGCCGCTGATTGGGTGAGATATGATAGCCAGAGTAATTTCACAGGTCACAGATCAGCCTGATGGTGTAGGGGATGGGGATAGGAGAGGTCAGCGACCCCTCGCACTGCATTACAGAAGCAGCTGTCAATCCAGCCCCCTCCTCGAATGCACAGAATAATCACAGCACTGATGGAGCTGAGCAGAGATGCATTAAAGAGGCTGAAGAGTGTTTATGCTGCCTGATGGAGCGCCGACGAGAAAGACAAAGAGTTTTGCACTGTAATATGAAAAGCATCTGTCATGTAACACAGCTTTCGGAGAGGCGCTCTATCATTACCACCTCAGACGGAAAAAATTAGACTGTGATTGAGCTTTTTGTAATGCAAATGTGTCAGCAGCTCAGAGAATGGAATCAGAATAGACCTTAATGCCCCATTCAGTTCTTTATCCTCCATCTTTGCAAAAACACAGAGCTGTCATCGTCTCTATTATAAACCCACTGTGCATCTAACCATCAGATTAGCGGACTCCAGTCTGCTATCTGATAACATTTGCCATCCGTGGCTGTATTTTCAGGTTCATTCCAGCTGAGTCCTCAAGAAAAGTTTTTCTTTGTGCCATCAACAGCAGGAACAATAAGAGGATGATAAGAGATAAAAGGATGTCATTTCTAAATCATTGAAAGTATTGCTTTGTTCAGAGTAATGTGTGCTTTTAAGCTAGAGCTTAACTTGTTTTGAGCCCTAAAAATTCCTTTGTCCTGTGATATTTCATGACAAATTGCTGTCATTTCATCAGATGCCTCCAAAGCATGTGATTACAGATGATGTACAGAGTGCATACGTGAGTTGCAGGTCCTTAATGGCAAATAACCTTTTTCGGAATACTTTTCTGTAGAAAATGCATGTGTATTAACTGGAACAGAATTTAATTTAATTAATTTATTCGGAATACTTTTTTGTGTAAGTTGCTTGTTTATTTAATTGAGCTGGATTTGGTTAATTTAATTTTTTTATTTGTATATTTACAATAAGATGAAAAATGATATCAAATACCACTGCCTCCTTTCGTTTTCATTTTAACATAATAATAGCCGCAGAAATGTACTTAGTTTAGGGAAATGTGTATATATACAGCCTACATTACAATGAAACAAAATATTATATCAATTTCCAATTTTTATTTTCATTTTAACATATAGATAAATTACCTGTTAGATTAACCCAAAACAAATTATATTTTATGTTTAACCACTAAAGAGACATCAGACCAAGCGGCAAATGTGAGAAGGACTAGCCGAGTTGAGACTGGTCTAGGCGGATACATAAGCATTGAGCTCCCGCTGATCGCGTGGAGCTGATCTTCTCCGAACTCGGTGAAACACATTTTTAAAAAGGTGCTGTCTTTATAAATAAACCGCAGATTTGAGTTTTAAAGAAGTACATTCTCGCCTGAAATACTTTTAAAAGTACATTTCATGACACAATAACAGTTATATTTTGAAAATTATCCGAATAAATGGTGGTTGAAATCACAATGCTGCGTAAACTCAACCAATCAGCATGTTTAGCTCCCAAGTCCCGCCTCTGAAAGTTCTGGACCTTTGAAAAAGTACTACTTCGCCAGCAGGGACTTTCTGATGAGCATTTTTTACCCGTAACTTTATTTAGATCCTGGTTCCTGCAGTGGAAACACACTGAGTACCAACCCAAAGTTCCAGCGGAACTTTTTTTTTTTTTTTTGTAAAAAAAACCTGCAAGGTTATTTCTAAAAAAAAATAAAGCATGCATATTAACTGAACCAGCATTTTATTTTATTTTATTTTATTTTATTTTATTTTATTTTTATTTTATTTTATTTTATTTTATTTTATTTTATTTTATTTTATTTTATTTTAAATGTATTATAAATTTATTTAGTGTCATTTCTAAATCATTGAATGTATTTTTTTGTTTTTTGTTTATTTAGTATTTTTATTTATAGTAATGTATGTTTCAAGGTGGAGCTGAACTTGTTTTGAGCACTAAAAATTCCTTTATGCTCTGAAATGTTATGACAAATTGGTGTAATTCAATCAAATGCCTCCAAAGCATGTGATTACAGATGATATACAGAGTGGAGTACAGGTCTTTTAGGGCAAATCACCTTTTTTGGAATTCTTTTTTTTTTTTTTTTAGAAAATGCATGCATTTTAACTGGACGTTTCTTTTAACTTTTTTTTTTTTTAAACCTGAATGGTTTTCTCTAAAAAGCATGCATATTAATGCATTTTATTTTATTTTATTTTATTTTATTTTACATATTAATGCATGTTATTTATTTTATTTTATTTTATTATTTTATTTTATTTTATTTTATTTTATTTTATTTTATTATTTTCCCCACCACAGGATGCAGTGGATGTTTGATCGTTTGTGTGTGAATACTATCTAATTGAACTGCTTCTAAAACTGCTGCAGCATCAATCACCCTTAAATGTGCATTCATGGATAAGTAGTTAGGTAATTTTATTAACATACTTATCAGTAGAACCATCATCCATACTCTAGCTAAACAGCTGTAGTACGGAAATGCACGTCGGTTTGATCTGAAAATGCAAACAACGTCAATGTCAGGAAGATATTGCGCTTTATGTTTGAATGCGCTCTATATTTCAGTTCTGGTGACCAGAGATTTGTAGGTTGAGGCAAGGAGGCAACGTTATCCAGCTAGCTCAGTGTCAAAGTAATTTGTCCCACGTTGATAAGCTAATGTGCGATCCTTTCGGATATCCTTCGTCACGCTTGTCGTGTGGCTTCGATTCTAAAGGGTGTTACTGATACATTTGTGATTTACTTGCAGTGACAGATAGGACATACAGTGCAACCCCCATTCATCTGAAACCACAACTGGCAATGTCTTAGGGCTTGGTGCTATAAATAGCTTGTTAGGGCTGAATGGGGGTTTATTGGATTCAGCTGGGATTCTATTTCTTTGTTCTTTTATTCTTTTACTACTTGTATTGCAGTGAGAGTTGTGCAAAAGTCACAATGCAGAGGCTAGTGATGTCCGCCTGAAAATCTATTTTCTTAAAATTGTTATTTCTCATTCCATTTAATTGTTTAATCAAATTATTTTATTCTAAAAGTAAAATAAATGTAAATAAAAAATATGAATTTACAGGGACAATATATTATTTTTAATATATATTCTATATATAGCTATATATAAAAAAATCACTCACTCAGTCAGTTAGTTAGTTAGTTAGTTCGTTTTTTCTCTAGAAAATGCATATTAACTGGACCAGTCTATTTTCTATTACTTTGTATTTATGTTTTCATTCAATTTATTTCCTGTGATTTTAATCTAAAAATAAAATGAAATTTAAAAACAAATAAAAAACAATAACATATTAATTTACAGGAACAATATAATATTAATAATAATAATAATAATAATAATAATAATAATAATAATAATAATAATATAAAATAAATAACAAAACATCACTGTTTGACCTCACTAATCAAATAGCCAAATGGAAATAAATGTTCAAATTATTATTTTATTTTATTTTATTTTTTATTTTATTTTATTTTATTTTTTTTATTTTATTTTATTTTTTATTTATTTTTATTTTATTTTATTTTATTTATTTTTTTTTTATTTTTTTAATTTTATTTTATTTTATTATTTTATTTTATTATTTTATTTATTTATTTTTTTATTTTTTTATTTTTTTTTATTTTATTTTATTTTATTTTATTTTATTATTTTATTTTATTTTATTTTATTTTATTATTTTATTTTATTTTATTTTATTTTATTTTATTTTATTATTTTATTTTATTTTATTTTATTTTATTTTATTTTATTTTATTTTATTTTATTTTATTTTATTTTATTTTATTTTATTTTATTTTATTTTATTTTATTTTATTTTATACCTATAACCTACAAGGCTAGGCACAACATAAAGGGCTGTTCACAAAAATAGCGAACGTCTCTAGGGCTAAACGGCATCTCATGCTGCTGTGCGTCTGGTGCCCCGAGGTGAAAGTTTCTGCCGTACGTTACATCCATCAAGCATCTCTGATAATCAGGATGGATTAGCATGTACTCTTCCCTGTCACATGCGAGGTGGGAAGGGGGGTCTCTCTGACTGACAGCATGTTATTTGGGTGGAATCAAGGGAGAATTTTTAATCACTTTCAGCAACGCAGGTGCGAGCTCCCCATATGAGCTTCTTGCAGCTGTGCCTGCAACATAGTGGAGAAGTGAACATTTTTCCCATTAGCGGATCTTTACACCCCTTCATCTTCAACCCCCACCACCACCCCCAGGGCAATTAATCACCACACCCCCTAAAAACCTCCCCCCTCACTTGTCTCCCCCCTTCATCATCCTCCCTCCTAAAGGAACTCATTACCATTTTAGGTATTTCTGGACAAAGATATTCTCAGTGGACAGCTCGCTCTGATTATCTGCCTGACTGTTATTGAGAGCTTTGATTAGGGGCTGTCACTATGAGTAACAGGCAGCAGGTAGAGGCGAACCAAAGCAGGAACGAGGGGCTGTGAAGTCGCTGGGAGTGGGGGAGGTGTCCGCTCTCTTTATCTGCATGTTTTTCTCTGTCAACTTGGAAATGAATTAAATATAGGACACAAAAGCGCCAGCCTCTTCCTGCCTCTCTGCTGTGTCTTTTCTTATTCGCCTGTGAAAAAAATAAAAATAAAACGTCTTTCTCTCGTTTCTGCTCTCTCTCTCGCTCTCTCTCTCTCTATTTTCCACAATATTTCACACTTTCCCATTTTGTCTCCTCTTTCTCTGTCCCTTAGGTAAGCCTGTGATGATAGTGACAGAGTACATGGAAAATGGATCTCTGGACACTTTTTTGAAGGTGAGCGTGCTCTATTTTGTTGCGAATGATGGAGGCCAATTTGCACCAAAGGAAATGCTGTGAAATATCACAGGAACACAAAGCAGTCGTCCGGCTCTTCCAGACTGGGCTCGACAACTCGCATGTTCACACCTCTCTATGCCTGAATTTTCTTTGTGTTGCTCAGCTTGTGTTTTGCTTCTCAGCTTAGACCACCATGGTTTATGCTGGTTTGGATCATTATGTTCTCGAGCAAATCTTATCTGGTGGAGATAGTCAACCAGCATGGTCTTTCTGATAACGCTGGATGACTTGCTGGTCAAGCTAGTTTAGGCCCCGTCCACACGGAGACGGAGCTTACCCCAATCCGATCTTTTTTTTCCTCGTCTCAAGAAATATCCGCGTCCACACGAAACCGCAAAATGATGTAGTTTACATGCCAGACCAGTATGTGGCGCTGTAATTCTGCCACAGAGATACACTAAAAACGGAGAAGAAGAGATGGACTATGCTCATAAACCTTGCGCGTGGTACACAAACGAACATGGAACAATACATTTATTAATCTGTGTTATTGCTAGTTAATAAAAAGACAATCGTTCAGTGTTTGTTCATGTTTTTGTTGCTGTTACGTGACGTAGATGTGTCTGACTAGGGGGGAGACGTGGGCTGATGACGTCATCGTTTCAGAAAATGTACGGATTAGCCGTCCAGACGAAGACGCTAAGACGGCGTTTTCAAATTTATCCACTTTGGGACCCGGTTTCAAAAAATAGCGGTTTCACCTTACGAAAACGCCGGATCCGTGTGGACGAAACGCCTATCCGATAAAAAATTTGTGCGTATTCACAGAAACGCGTCTCCATGTGGACGGGGCCTTAGAAGCTTTATGTAGACACTAGCAAAACACTAGAAAAATAGTAAGAGTTGTATTATAAAGACAATATTTCAAAAAAAAAAATTACATAATCATCATACGTAAATCAAAGGAGATTATTGAAATATTATCCTGAAAATATTTACTTTGTTTCATTGGCAGTGTCTTCTTATATGACTTGAAGAGAAATATTTTCAATTAAAACTAATTTTCATAGCACTTTTCACAGTCAAATGTGTTTCAAAGTGATTTTAGAAATATTTTTGCCCCAATTCTTAATATTAAAAACTGTAATTTAATTTTATTAAGATTAAAAAAAATCATAAATAATCCCATAAATTCCAACCCATCTTTAAAAAGCATTTTAAGTTTGATACATACCTTAAAGTATTATATTAATTTATTACATTAAAATATTCAAAAACATAAGAAATGTATAATATAAATTATATACAAATATGAAAATATATGTACATGTAAATATTTCTTAAATATATATGTGTGTGTGTGTGTGTGTGTGTGTGTGTGTGTGTGTTAATTTATATACACAGTACACACATATTATGCAAACACAAACTTTTATTTTGGATGTGATTTATTGTGATTAATCAATTTAACAGCACTAATATAATGTGTGTGTGTGTGTGCGTGTGCGTGTGTGTGTGTGTGTGTGCGCGTGAGTGTGTATGTATATGTGTAACCCCTGTACTAACAAACCACCATCCCATTATTACCCCAGTATTACCATGCAACCGTAGTTAACAATCAAAACATTTACGTTTTCTTGCCAGAGGGTGTAATGAAACATCATAATCTGGTTAGTTGGTTACTTACTTGCCATTGCTTGCATAAAAGCCTGAATGATTATACAGTGATTGCAGTTAATAGCTCGTGCCCTGTAACATGTGAGCAACACTATTAATTAGGGAGCCAATGAATTATGAATTACTCATGAGACACATTCAAACATGACCGACTGTGCCAGAATCCAAAGAGGTTGAACAAGGCAGGAAATGAGGCCACAGGGATGAGAATTTGACATGAGAACTCTTTATTTTGTGCAGAAACACGACGGGCAGTTCACAGTGATCCAGCTGGTGGGAATGATGCGTGGGATAGCTGCAGGGATGCAGTACCTCTCAGAGATGAACTACGTGCACCGGGATTTGGCGGCACGGAACATTCTGGTGAACGGAAACCTGGTGTGTAAAGTGTCTGACTTTGGGCTGTCGCGCGTGTTAGAGGACGATCCAGAGGCGGCATACACTACACGGGTGAGAGATCATGCTTCTGCTCTGGATGTTTGCTCTCCAGTCTCATTTTTACTAGATTTACTATGCAGCAGTTTTGATGTTATATGTTAAACTGGTTCAGCTCTTTGTTTAAAAGAAATAGGATTTGATTGTGTAAAAAAAAAAAAAACAGACATGGCGCGAGATATATTCTTGCTGACCTGTAGTCTAGAAATGAAGTCATGCAGGACTGTCATAACAGATATCCAGACTGATGGATGGCTAAACATTTACTCAGTGTGGGTATGTGCCTTTCCCTGCCTGTGAATGCATTTGTACATGGTTTTGCTGGAAGATGAGTATTAAAAATTAAAAATAAAGGTTGCACCAGCATTTTAGAGCAAAAATACCAGGCAATGGCTTTTTTTAATTGAAAGGAAGGACTTCCTTTACCACAACCGCCATATTGAGTGTTACAATTATACCCAGTTATGTTTCAACAAGTGGCTTGTCTCCTCCTTAGTTGTCCGAACATTCATGTTTTTATTTTGATAAAAATTGCTTACCACTAATCACCAGTTTTGGGCAGGGTACTCAAAAAAATGTAGCTTGCTAAGCTACGCTAAAAGCTCCCCTTTAGCGAAAGTATCTACAACCTACATATCAAAAATAGCTTCCTATTAAGCTATTTCACAACTTATGATAATAAAATAGCTTCATTACTGTAATGCTGCATGATTTTAAAAATAAAATTGCTAGCACTTTGCTAGGGATCACCCTAATAACTTTGCTAATAGCTTTGTAGTAATGCTGCATTACAACATCACTGACCTCTGATTTTGTGCTGTTTTTCAGGGGGGTAAGATTCCCATTCGATGGACAGCCCCTGAGGCCATCACCTACAGGAAGTTCACATCAGCCAGTGATGTGTGGAGTTATGGCATTGTCATGTGGGAGGTGATATCCTATGGGGAACGCCCGTACTGGGAAATGTCCAATCAGGACGTGAGTAAATTCTGAATTTAAATGATGGAACCATAGTTGCACAGCAAAAATATCTCCCAGTAAATAGAAACCTCTGGAAGTTTTAAGAATTAATTTTGTGAGCTATAACCATTAGTGTTATTTTATTATGTATATATTATTTATTAGTATTTGGAATTATCTTTTTTTTTTAGTATCTTCAGTTTTTCATTTTAATTTAAGTTTTAGTCCTTGTGTTTATTTTAATTTTTTTAATAATGGGTCTATTTAGCTTTATTTTTTATTTTTTATTTCATTTACATTTTTTAGATGTTTTCATCTAATATTTAGATTTTATTTTATTTAGGCTTTATTCTCAATTAATAGTTTTAGTTTTAGTAACAACTCTGTTAACCTTTGCGCCACTTATTTTTTAAAACTTGAGAATCCCTATCGATTTGTAATAAAAGCACTCTGCCGGAACACTTGAGTGGGACTGGAATTAAAAAAAAAAAAAAAAAAAAAAAAACACCCTCCCAGGCTTACAAAGGTAAAAAGATTAAATGCATCTGGAGGCTGAACATTTCCAGATTTCAATTCACAGGCTGCTTTAAAAGAGGGAATTTGAATCCGTGTCAGTGGGTTCTTGGCAGATTTTCCACACCAGAAACCATTTTCATTTATTTATTTTCACCTTGGGAAGAGATCTTTGCTCAGGATTTGGAAAGAGGCTGCTCGGGAAAGAGATTGAGACATTTGGGAAGGTTTCGAGCCTGTATGCTCAACATGTTAAAGTGGAGCACGAAAAACATTTGCATGCTTGCTAGCGGATGCACTTTTATTGTGTCGAGGGAACGGAATTCGAAAGTTCCATTCAAGGCATAAACCACAAAATCCATCTGTCTTCCTTTCTTTGCCATGGTAACAGGCAATGAACCATTTTGACGGTTACAGTCTTCCAGGCAAGAGTTAAGATAATATAAATGTTTGCATCAAGCTAGTTTATCCTTTCCCTTACGCCGGTATCATAAAAGGAACTAAATTAAAAAGCTCTCCTCTTGCGCTAAAAAAGACAGTCTCACCCGAAATCTCATTCTCACTTCAGTCACAGATGGATAAAAAAATGAATTAATCTAACGCCAAACAAAAGCTAAATGCATTAAGCTGGGAATAAATCTGCTCAGTATTCATGAAGCGTAAATGCTGCTAATGTATGATTTTTAATGTGGAATCTTTATCCCTCCAGGTGATAAAAGCTGTAGATGAAGGCTACAGGCTACCGGCTCCAATGGACTGTCCTGTGGTGCTTCACCAGCTCATGTTAGACTGCTGGGAAAAGAACCGCAGCGATCGGCCGAAATTTGGGCAGATTGTCAACACTCTGGACAGGCTGATCCGGAACCCAAGCAGCCTGAAGCAGCTGGCCAACACTGCAGTCTGGTGAGCCAAATGCCCTCCACGGATTAGATCTGAATACACAGAGGTGATCCGCTGAGTTGTGTGTGGCGGTTTGCAATATATAGCTCATGAAGAGCGTTATGATGTTTCTCAGGTGTGTGATAAAATCTTAGGTGTAGTAATCCAATGAGTTCAAAATTAATGAAACCGATATCCGGCTAATCTAGATTGAAGCCAGATGTACGTCAGTACGAACTTCTTACTTCCAGTGCATGGTCTTGGCTGATATCTGATTGTCTGTCTATCCCTCTGCTGCATTTTGAGGGTTGCCAAATAGAAGGCAGATGGGCGCTGTATTGTTTAGCCAGTGCTTGCCACAATTAAAGCAGAATGTGCAAACTGAATTTTCCCACAAACCACAGGGACATCTCTGCCTGTGTCGTTGCTATTAAATAAAATAGGTTTAAATCTAAATTACTCAGGATTGTGGGTTATAATGGAGGCTATGCAACAGAGAGAGAGAGAGGGAGTCAGAGACACGATTTGGTGCAGTCTGCCTCTGTTCTGGTTCTGGAAAGCCTAACATGTACAAGCAATGATAAGCTTTTGATAAGCTGACACAAACACACACACACTCGAATGCATGAAAAAAGCTAGTTTCTTACCCTCACGAAACTCTGTAAATGCTCACATCATTGAAACTTACAGTATGTAAAAAGTATTGGCTGAGAAAACAGCATAAATCTAATTGGGATTTTACTAAAAACACAACCTCAAATGGATACATACATCTGACAACCTCACAGACCAGTGCAGAATTCATTCTTTAAGTCAATTCTGATGTACAGGATGTGACATGATGTGGTTATATAAAACTGTTTTTCTGACTGCACTTCCTCCTCCAACCATAGGGAGGACCCAGTGACTCCTGAGGCAGGGGTCAGCACGGTGGAAGACTGGCTGGACTTGATTAAAATGGGTCAGTACAAGGAACACTTCTCCAGCGCCGGCTATGTCACCCTGGACTCAGTTCTGTACGTCAGCGCCAGGTAAATAAATAAATAAAATATGTTAGTATGAAATGTATGATTGCATTTCAAGAAACACTTGACTGTGTTCTCACAAGTATATTATCTTACTGTATACTAAGAATCAAACTGAGATTTTACAGCTATGCACTGTATAAAGCTGCAAAAAAAAAAAAAAAAAAATAGTATGGCATTCCAAACATACCATACCATGTTGGAAACTGAATACTTGAAGATGGTGTTTACTGCATACTGTTTTTTTTTATATTGTTATGACGTGACCTCATTACTTGGCAGCAAATGGCATCCAGTTATCCTATCGAAAATAAACATGATTGTTTTGCATTTACATCTAAATGTGTGTAAAGATTATTTTGCAATCAAAAAAGGTTTCATTTGTACCTCTCATTGCATTATGGGACTACAATATTCCAAAGGCCATTAGTATGCAACAGTAGTGTGCTTCATTATCACATGACCTCATTATGAGTAATCAATTCAGTTTATTCAAATATAGAGTCAAAAAAAGGAAAAAAAAAATTCTTTAGTTACTATTAATCGCACTATAAATGGAAGTTGACTGCATTCCATTATGGGATTCAATGTGTGCTGTGCTTCCATGCATACAGAAAACCTGCATACTGTATGCAATTAGCATTAACACATACTGTAAAATAGTATGAGTAGTATAGTAGTATAAAATTCCAAATATACCAGCTATGTTGCAAAACTGAATGCTGTTTACAGCATAATATGCACTGCCTACTATTTTGTAAAAATTATGTAAAACAGTATGCAGTACTTGGAAGTTGTTGCTTGAAAGTCATTACTCATTTTAATTCAAATTTGTGTAAAAAATTTTGAAAAAATAATCAAATATTGAGTCAAAAAAACTGGAGTGCACTGAATTGTTCGATACAATATGTGTATTCTGCTTCCATGCGTTTAGACAATCTGCATACTGTATATAGTTAATATACCGAATACTGTAAAAATAATATGAGTAGTATGCCATTATGCTATTGCGAACATAGCCACCATTTGCTAAGGTAGTTTCTTCTATCTCTTTCGTTTCTCTAACAGTGAACTGGATAAGATGGGTGTAGCACTGGCAGGCCATCAGAAAAAGATCTTGTCTAGTATCCAGTGTCTTCAGGCACACCATGGGATTCAGGTTCAGGTATAGCTCCTCACCTTAATGCCCTCAAACCTGTTCCGCTTCCCCAGATGAGGAGATTGGGAGTGTTCTTGCCACATGGAAGCGCCTTGCTGCAAAATGACTCTGTTTTGTCTCTCTACCAGCACTGAAGTTCATCAGCCCTACAGGAAAAAGGGCTGGTACCTTCCCCTTTGTGATCAGCATCCAGAAAGGTAGTAGATCTCTGCGGATGTCCGAGATTGTGAACTTGGAGATCTATCCATCCAAGTGAAGTAAGGACAAGAATCAACACCATGTGACATCACAGCACTGTGAACATCACGCTTCACTCCTCATTGTACAGAAGAAAGACCTTGAGAAGAAACACCGACTGTGTCTTGTGAATCTTTTAACTGTTTTGCGAGCGATACTAGTACGATTTTCTTCGATAAGACGCTTGATGTGAACTGCGAGGGTGAGGAAACCTTCAGCGAGATGTCCTTTCAAACTTGTGTATGTGAAAGTAGTTTAGAACTCGCCTATAGAAAGCAATGAAGCACTGATCTCTCTTTCGCACATACGCACACATTTAAACGCTACATAGAAGGGTCGCTCCTTGACCCCGAATGCCACTCCGGACTGCTCCCGTCAAGCCCTCGGCAGCGTCTTCGGAATATGTCAATTCCACCGTGGAGATCCTAGAGTTCGGAGAGCCCACGCTTGTCACTTTTGACAAGTTCTGACATCCGATGTGCAGCAACAGAGAAACGAGAGGCGTTTAAGGAATGAAAAGCAATTGTTGCTTCACAAACAGAGACTGGACAGCGTGACGATGTCATGAAGAGGGCAGATGTTGTCCTTCCTTCACACTGGCAGCAACTTTCAGTCGTCTTTTTCAACACGTTGACGTGGCTTTTCTTTGTGTATTTAAAGTATTTTGCCTCATTACGTGCATTTCATCACAAACGTGAGCGTCTTTTTTGGAAAGAGGAGGGATATGTGTTGAGCATTTTATGAGGGGAGACTTTATTCCTAAATCATCCTGGTGTTGATGGAGCTGTACTCGGTGGACTGTTGAACCTGTGTTTGTGTTGGACCCCGTTAAGCGTAGAGGTCTGATGGTTACAGAGTGCTTGGTACAGTACCTTCAGATTACATTTCCATATGACAACAAACTGGAGGAGCTTAAACATTTTAGCATACAATTTCCATGTCATTTCATGCGCCATGTTCACAATTCCGTGTAAAAAGGTGTCCGCAACAGATGCTGGTGATTTAAAAATAGCTTCATCCTCCATTTTCTGGTTTCTCGCCCCATGTTTCTTGGCAGTGCTTTGTTCTGCGCTTGGAAATGTGTGATTGAAGAAGAAACGATTGTATTGCAGTAGAACTTGATACATTGTACAGTGTTGGTTATTGTATTTGTACAGTAATGACTTAGTGTTTTGAAGGTTTTTTCAGTTGTAAATTAAGGCAAGGTGATAACTCTTATTTTAACCTTCAACTCTAGCTTTGGACAGACGAGGATTGTGAGGCTGTAGAATGTAATGGATAATTTAGCTTTAAGGTGTTTGGGAAAGCTAAGCATTCTCAGGATTGTTGTTTGTCACTGATACACGATTCAAGATGGCAGCAAACTCAGTTCTGTCATCTATTGATACACTTCCTGTTCGATGCCGTTCGGTTTCATTGTTCTTATTTATGTTTTGTCACCACAAGTCTTTCATTTATACAGTAAAAACACTTTTTTCCCCTCTGTTTTGTCTTGTTTTCCAGTAAAACTATCTAAACAGCAGAATTGCTTAAGATTTTAAGAATTGTTTTCCTTAAAATTACTTATTTTTCTGTTCTGAAAAAAACTGACAGGGTTTTATGAAAAGGGTTTTATGAAGTTTGTCAATTTATGTTCTCTGAAATAATATATTTACACTAATGTTCAAAAGTTTAATTAATATTTTCACACTAATGTTAGAAATTTATAGTTTTATTGTTTTATTATGTATGGATGTATTTAAATGTTTCAATGTGTCCATAAAGACATTATCTTCATTCCCTTGAAAAATAATGTTCTTTTGTCATTTTTATTAATGGAAGAAATCACTGTTTCCACAAAAACTGTTTCCAGCACTGATAATAAAAAGAAATGCTATTTAAACACAAATCAGCATATTAGACTGATTTCTGAAGGTTCATGTAAAACTGGAGAAATGATGCTGAAAATTCAGCTTTGGCATCACAGGAATAAATTACATTTTAAAATATTTGCAAAAAGAAATGGTTATAATAAATTCTAATAATATTTCACAATATTTAAATTTTTACTGTATTTTTGATCCAATAAATTTAGCCTTGGTGAGCAAAAGAGACTTTTTTTTTTTGAAAAACATAAAAAAATATGATCGACCCCAAACTTTTGAACATAAGTATATCTTATCTTTATTAATTTATCTTGCTTTAATGATGTTTATAAAACATTTTATTGGAAAACAAGACAATACTGAGAAGGTGAATTTTTTTGCAAACCATGTAAGTGAAACAGTATTGATTTAATAAGCACAACAAAAATTCAAATTTCAAACCGGACTTTTTTCTTTTTTTTACATAATAATGTTGGCAGACATTTTCTAAGTGATGCAGAAGAAACAAAAACAGTGTTATCCTCTCATTCTCTCATTCTGTGACCTCTTGTGGGAAAGTGTTCCTTCAGCTCATTGAGTTGAAACCATAAGGAAGAATGTTTATTTCTTCTGCATATTTATTGATGAAAGTCAAGGTTATAATTGTAATAATGGGCACATCTGCTCTGTCCTTTTAGTAATTCTTAATTAGGAGCTATTCCTAATTGTCGAATTACTGAAACATATGTGCCTATTCCGATTTGTAATTTCCCATGCGGCAACAATAACAGCGAATAATTTAATGAGGCGTCGCAAAAAGCGTCTTCCAACCCAAAATGAAAAACATTGAATTCTTGGAGTGATTTCAAAGTTCTCATCTTTTCATATTTTTAGCTCATAGTCTACTATTGACACAAACATGCACACAAACTCTCACAGTTCAATGCAGTAAACATTGTCTTGAAGCATTTTTGAGATTCCTTTTGATTTTTAAAAAATAATAAATGCAGTTGTTTGTGTTTCATTTTGTGAAGTACTGTTATTATGCACAGTAATATCATGCATACTTTGGTCTGACAGTTTACACAGTCCACACTACCTGTTACTGGGTTACCTGCACATTGCATCAGTACCTGGGATAGACATTTTTAGCCAAGATAGTGAACACACAACTTAGACTTTGATTGCCAGGTTTGAATATCAGCCAGGATTAGCAGTGAGACAGGAGAATAAATATATGTCACTCAGCGGTCGAGACATGTATAGCGCTGTTTGAAAAATATTAATGATGTGTCTAGAAATCATGAATTAAACTGTAGGAGGCCACTCTCTTGTGGCTGAAAGATTCAGTATTACAAAATCTTTAGATGGTTTTGCAGTCGGCCTCTGTAACTCACTGTACCAATCAGGACTTTTGTTTTTTTGTTGTACGGTTAACCGCACTGTGCATTACATAATTAAATCATATCTTGTATACTTGTGTTGAAGTGTACACATGTGATGCACTTTCCCACCCACTTCTAAACTGGAGTACTTCAACCCTGAGTGTAAAAAGCTTCTCTGGCTTGTAGGAGGTCAGTAATGGATACATGATCGGATAAGGCCACGAAGGTCACGGAGTCATTGACTTGAGCAAACCAGGTCCTCAGTCAGTACCTGAAGATGTTACCTCTAATTTTCTGTGTATCTTTTGTTTTGAATTTTTCAACATTGTGATCATTTGTGTACCAGTTTGGTTATTATTTCATAAAGCTCTTGTTGAACTGTATGCATTTGAAACATTGTGTCCAATAAATATGTTAATATTTTTAACCCTTTGTTATCATCTTTTGTTATCATATATATCTAGCCATCTATCTACGCAAATACTTTTAACGCGTAATTTTTTTTTTTTTTTTTTTTTTTTTTTTAGAAAAATGATTTCAAAATTACATGAAGCAAACTGTGAAAGTTATTAACTTAACTGCTGATTACATCTTTTTTTTTTTTCAAATGCCACATGAATTTAATTCCAAAATATAAAAGCATATATATAAGCATGTTTTGTCTTTTTCAAGTAAAAGTATTGAAACATCAGAATTTCTTAAAATATTAAGACTTGTTTTACTTAAAATTATGTGTGTGTGTGTGTGTGTGTGTATGTATATATATATATATATATATATATATATATATATATATATATATATAGATATATATATATATATAATATATTATATATATATATATGCAGTATATATATATATATTTTTAACATATATTTTTAATATATTTTTTATATTTTTAGGTACAGTATATATATATTTTTATATACTGTGTGTATATATATATATATATATATATATATATATATATATATATATATATATATATATACACACACACACTAGTCAACATTTGAAGTGGATCAAAACCTTTCATCAATGTTGTCCTAAAACCAAAATGCGCTCTTGTTTGATGAACTTTGTTTGATCCACTTCAGATGTTGACTGCTACATATAAATTTTAAAATAAACAGTTTAGTTTTTTTTTTTTTTGCTGAAGTCACATGAATTTAATTACAAAATATTAAACCACAAGTATATAAAGCATTTAATGTTTCAGGGATATGGAAAAGGTTGAACATTACTATTTCATGCAATAAAATGCTTTAAGTTTAATTTAAAGCATTACCAATCCAGAAATAGCAGGAACGAAAGGTCAGTTCCAAGAAAAACATTGAACATCTGTCACCAGAAACCGGTTCCTAAACCTAGACTCCCCAGAGCGATAGTGAATAAACACAGGTAAACAGACTGTCAGACGCTTGTCTCTCTCCCTTCCCTTCTACCTCTTCCAGGAGATGCTCGTGAGATCCATACTAACTGAGAACAAACAGAGCAGAGGTCTTTGCTATTCCCATCATGCTCTGCTCAAACAGTGGGCCACCATCTGGAGGGGCTTCGTTGAATGGCAGCGAGGGTTTCGCCACCTTAAAAACAGCTTTGGATTTAAGCTTCTCGCAGCTGTTTCATTACAGCTTGATCTCCAAATTCAGCTAGTTATTCATTCTTGGCTTGGAATGAATAAATTGCTGAATTTAGAGAACAAGCATCTCAAGCAAACATTCATTCAGGTTTTGGTGTATGTGTGAATGGAATAGAAATAATGTGTGGGTGTGTGTACTATATGTTTGAAAGACATCAAACATATGAAACATCTTAATAAACAGTGTAATGACATTAGCAGAAAAGCAGCTGATGTTTTCAAATGTCAAAGAAGAACCAAATTTTGTTCTCAGAGAATATCACATTATTTTTCCTCATGGCCAGCCTTTAGTAATCCAAGCATCTGTTTCTAACCTAGTTTAGTTGAATGTAATTAACATTTTTTGGACTATTTATCCTCTTTGAAGATGCTTCAAGGGCAGACAGTTATGGAGACCAGCCAGCAGTGTCATGCTGTACTGCAGCCAATGAATCCACCTTTCATTTGATTACAGCGCAGTGTTTAATTACTGCTGCCAAATGAAACCAGCAGCAAGAGTCAATATCTTTGTTCAAAAGGTGTGGATTTACTTCACCAATATTACAACCAACAGCGGAGACACATCATATACAACATATAATTGTCACTTCCCTACAGGTACGGTTTACTAACAAGGTGACGGCGCCAACTACTGGCCTGGCATACGCAATACAGCGTTTTTGTCCGTTTTCGCGGATATGTGTAAATGTGAATCATTCTGAAAACCTTGTCATGTATACATGAAATTTTTAAAAACGCAAAGGAAAAACTTTTCCATTTCTGACTACATCGTTGTCGTCTAAACGTAGCATAAGTGTCACAAAATCATATGCTGAAGTCTATTGCAGATAAAATCCTGTGCTATAATTTAATGCATGGCTACTGTTGCAGGTACACAGTCAACTTGCTCTCGACTTTGACCATTGCAATATGGCGGTCGGCTTACATATAGCACCCGCAGAAACAGTATAGGCATATCTTGTCGTTAGCTTACCAACCTGCTAATTTACCAAGCATGTAAACTTACATCCGTTTGTAGTTGTAGACCAACTTGTTAGCATTTTTAACAAAATGCAGACACTTCTAAATTCATGTATTTTGTATAACTATGCTTAGTATGCTAGCATTATTAAATTGAAAAAATAATCTGAAAACCCAGAGGATCCAGACTGAAATCCAGAAAATGCTTATTGTCTTCCTGTTAGAACAGCAACACTAATATTTATCATGTTGTGGTCTAAAAACATACTTTGTTACCAATAAACGTCAGCTAACTCTGAAAATGTGATTTGGGGTTAAATGATTTTGTATTCAAGCATTAGAGTTGAAGTAGCAGTCATGATAAGAGATTATAATTCTTTGTAAGTGTGTACAGAATAAAATCAGCAGATACCATTATGTGAGTCCAAAATAAATAAATACAGTATTAGTGTGAAGAGAAAACATGGTTATCTGTATTTTACTACTAACACAAGAAGAGCCTCTACATGTTAACAGCATGGACATGGATGTTACCATGGTTACAACAAAGACACCCAAGTCTCTCATTTTTCAATCCGTAACAAGTCCATGTATGGTGAGAAGCAATCGAATAAATTCAGTTTGCATGACTGCAGGGGAAGACAAATGTGAGAATAGGCTAGGATTAGCTGAAAAAGCACCCCGAGACTTTGTGATTTATGATAGCGTGTTTCATATCCAGTGGTGTTCTTTTTTATGTCAGAGTTGCCTTTCTCTTGCAGTGTTTGTCAAGTCGTGGGGATTAAAGCCAATATTTATTTCTTTAAACCGTGAGCTTCGAACATGTTGTTCTCACAGGTGACACAAAAAGCTCTTCACGTCTGCTGAGTACACACATCCTTACACACATTGCATAAAATTGCATCAGACTGACATATCTGGTAACGATTTGTATTTCATTTGTCTTGTCTGTGAGAAAACATAATATCCTGTGTTTAATTTAGAAATGGAGTGAGCAAAGTCTGTTCGTAGAATGCTAAAAACCTGTCTTGGCTATACTGAAAGTAACATACTACTTTTACCATTTCTGCAGAACATAATATGTTTCCAGAGCACAGTATGCCATTTTTATTATATATTTATTTATTTTTTTTTTTTGCATAAAATAAATTGCCAAAATGTGCATTATCCTACATAACGCATTGCTCACAATACTGTTTCCCCACAATGCAATTCACTCTGTATCTCTAACTTGACATAGCATTTAATTAAATTGCTAGAAGTTTAGGCTTTTTTCTTTCTTTTTTTTTTTTTTTTTTACACAAACTTGAATTTAAAATGCAAAGTAACTGTTTATTATTTTTAATGGATATACCAAATAATCTCAATATGCTCCCATATCCACATATATATAAGCATATGCCTATAAATAAAAACATAAATACCAGCTATGTTTTAATGCACCGGTGGTGCAACTTTTCGTATTATTATTATTTTATTATACGCATTTGTGAATTATTAGCATTCCATATTGCTTACGGTTTCACATACTTTCTAAAAAACAGTGTGTAGTGCTATTCCATTCTGAACATAGACCTCTTTCTCTTTCTGTAGCTTTTTGACGCATCTCCTCTTTCTTCATTCTGCTTCTCTCCATCTATCCCTTTTTCATGTTTCTCTTGCTTTCTTTTTTTCTCTCATAATGACAGCACTCTCTGGCAGCTGAATGTCTATGGATGTGGATTTGCACCTGCAGGCTGGGTGGACTCTGACAGTGCTCTGCCTCTCTGGAGCAGCTTATAACGCATCTGCAACGCCTTAGGCTTCCTCTGTTTCTGCTGAGTTAATGGCAGGACTAGACCACAAATCCAGCCTGCGAAACTAAAGAACTTGGAGAGGTAGATGCTTCAGTCTCCTCAAAACATAAAAAATTTAAAGAAGGGGAGAATGGAAAAGAGAAATAACAAGAAGGTATGTCTAATAAGATCTGGCAGAATCAGTTAAAGGGATACTCCATCCCAAAATGAAAATTTTGTCATTAATCCGTTACCCCCATGTCATTCCAAACCTGTAAAAGCTCCGTTCATCTTCGGAACACAATGTCCCATAGACTGCCAAGTAAATAACAGTGTCAAGTCCATAAAAGGTATGAAAGTCATCGTCAGAATACTCCATCTGCCATCAGATGTGCAATCTAGGTTATATGAAGTGACGGGAACACTTTTTGTAAGCGAAGAAAACAAAAATAATGATTTTATTTAACAATTCCTGTCAACAGTCTCCTCTGTGTCTCTCCATATCACCATATGCTGTGTATGCTCTTCTGTATCATCCACGCCACAAGAATGCGCTTTTTCTACATGTATTTAGCTTTGATTTGAAAGAAAGCAGCGCATCCTTGTGGCATGAATGATACAGAAGGCACAGAGACACAGAGGACAATGTTGACAAAAGAAAGTCCTTATTTTTGTATTCTTCGTTTACAAAAAGTGTTCCTGTCACTTCATATAACCCAGATTGCATGTCTGATGGCAGATGGAGTATTCTGACCATGACTTTCATACCTTTTATGGACTGTTATTTACTTCGCAGTCTATGGGACAGTCATAGGCCTCCCGGTTTTCATCCAAAATACCTTAAATTGTGTTCTGAAGACGAACGAAGCTTTTATGGGTTTGGAACGACATGGGGGGGAAGTGATTAATGACAAAATTTTCATTTTGGGGTGGAGTATCCCTTTAATAATGAAAATGTATCTCAGGTTAAATATTTGCTCATTGAAATGCAAGCCTACTTAATGCATGTTGACACTGAGTCGCGACGTGGACCTCGATAAAAAAAAAAAAAAAAAACATCAATCACAGATTTTCTAATATAATTAAAATGTGTGCTGGAGGGCCAGCATGTTCCCTCAAGAGATTTGCAGTGTTAAGAAAAGAATATATTAATGTTGAGCTTAGTGACAGGACATGGCCTCACTCAATTAACCTTAAAGAAATAGAGAGACACAAGACAATGATGCTCCACTTAAAGTGTTAATGACATCTTAACGAGAGAACTCAAACCTACTTGATCTCTGACCTTTCAGAATTGACGCCAGGCCAGGAGGTTGGAAATATTGATCATATTTTCTCTCATTAGAGTCTGTCTTTCTCTGCCATGTGATATTTCAGGTTAATTTTGACTTAAAGGGATAGTTCCTCAAAAATGAAGAAAATTGTCATCTTTTATTCACCCTCATGTCTTTCCAAACCCATATGCCTTTCACTGTTGTTTGTACCCTATTTTTCTTCAAAGTATCTTCTTTTGTGTTCTACAGAAGAAAGACATAATAGTCTAAGTTGATTTGAAAGGACTCCCACACTTAGATAATTTATAGGATATTTAAGTTATTATATCTTAATAGTAGGCATTAATAAGGGGTTAAAGGTCATGCTAAAAAAGGCTCAATTTAGACCTGTTATTATACTGCCTTGATTTTTTTTTTTTGCGAAAAATCTACAACTTTTTTAATCACGACATCCAAAGTGAATTTTAATAATTTAATGAGAAACATTGGATTCTATTAAGCAAATAAAATGCATCTATAAGCCAAGCTGCAATTGCATGATACTGTATATAAAAAAATCGGTTTAACAAACATTTGCAGAGGCAATTGTATAAAACAAATTATCTAATGATGAACCTGCCATATAAATGCTAGCATTTCTCTTCAACAAAAGGTCAGAAATCCTTGTTATAGGACATATTGAGGACGGAGACTGACCACCGTTTTGAGGTCCAGCCCATTTGTGCTCATGGCCTCTACTAGGATAAACAGAAAACCTCACAATCAATTTCCTTGGACAGGAAGGATTAAAACTAGAACAGGTGTGCTTCTTTAGGCTTAACTGGACACACCGGCCAGCTATCATCCATCATCCTTTAGTGTGTATCTACAACAGCTGGGTGATTGAGAGAGCGTCACCCTTTAAGAATCAATCTCCATTTCTGTTCCCTCTCCCACAATGCATTCTCTTCACGACGAGCTGCTATGGCAAATTGATTGACTTCTGGTAAATACGGCATTACCACAAAGTCAGAGGCAGGAATTTATCATCATTTGTGTCTCTTCCATCCGAGAATTCATTATGAGGCTTAAACAAATAACAAAGATGGGCTGCAATCGTCTGCTTGCGATGCACAGCGTGAGGAAGACTGCTGGAGGGAAGGTTTGAGGGGACTGAATCCTTGCTGGATTCAATTACAGTGTTTGGCATCAACAAAGTTGCAGATACACATATTTAGGGTTGCCAATTTAACGTGCTAATTTGTAAAATTATAATGGGTTTACAATAAATGTATTTTAATGTATATATGTGACCCTGGATCACAAAACTAGTCGTAAGTCGCTGGGGTATATTTGTAACAATATCCAAAAATGCATTGAATGGTTCAAAATAGTTGATTTTTCTTTAATGCCAAATGTCATTAGGATATTAAGTAAAGATCATGTTCCATGAAGATATTTTGTACATTTCCTACTGTAAATTAAATTAAATTAAATTAAATTAAATTAAAATTAAATTGTAAATATATCAAAATTTAATTTTTGATTAGTAATATGCATAACTTAATTTGTACAACTTTAAAGGCAATTTTCTCAATATTTTAAATGCATATTTAAGTAAATAATTAATTCATTCATTTATGAATTATTCAAAAAAATTAATCAAATAAATATTATAAAAATAACACTGTAAAAACTGCATTTACTATTCAGTGTAAATCATTTATTTTTAAAATAATTAATTATTAGTCTGTTCAGTGCTTTTGTCGGCCACATTAATGAAATGTCTGGTGTCTTTTCTGAGCAAAATATTTTCTGAGCAAATATTGATTTATGCATTATGAATTTGATTCATTAATTCATATATGTTATTAATTCAATTTAAATTGATTGGCAGCCCTAATGGATAGTATATCTGCTTGCTAAAAGAAAAGCAAGTACCTTTAAAACTGATCAAATTAAGGTTCACCACTGAACAAAAGTCAATTTCATAAATAATTACAAAGAAACGTCAAGCAACACGTTGAATTAAATGTGAAATGTGTAAAGACTGAAATAGTATTTTCTTACAAAACATACTCCAATAATCAAAAACCAAAAGTAATTTTTTACAGTGTACATCTGATGAAAGTGCAGTATAAATACAGCCGCACAAACTAAAACACTGTGATCCTTGGAAGCCAAATCACTCTGTCTTGTTTTTACCCCTAAAAATGAATTTCCTTTCACACAAAGCCTCACTGAATTCAACCTGCTGCTGCTAGATTTCCCCCCACCAGAGTGAAAATATTTGTTTAATATCAGTGACAGTGAGTGTAGACAGTGGAGACAGGATGGGGGGCAGAATTAGACTGCGGCGCCTTGCGATTCAAGCTTGTGTTTCAAGTCTGATGACAGTTTAATGAAATATACGGCGTCTGATGCTACACAGGAGCTGTTTTCACATTACAGAGGAATTAACAGACTGTGCCTCTGCATAAAAATTGAGCAAATCTGATGATGTACCCTAGGACTACAGAGTTAAAGATAGTGTGAAATCAAAATTAACCCTATTTATTTAACTAATGTCCCTCGTCTTATTGTGCACAGTTCATCTGTCCATGCTATTCTAAACAATAAAGCATATTCAAAATATGCTGTTTCCATTTACATCAAGATGTAAAATAAATGAAGATGTTTTTTAGAGCCAGTACTTCCAGCATCTACCATAAGGGTGAACTTTAACCTGTTGCATTTGTCCTATGCGTACTACATTGATTGTTTTTTTTTTTTTTTTTACTGCATTGTTGTGTTGATTTTAAAGAAAATGCTCTTTTTCTATGCCTTGTATGGGTCACAGTTGGACATTGTCTTACAAAAAATCCTACTAAATCTGACTAGCATCAGTTTTCAGAGCCTGAACACTCTCTAACAAAACATGTTTACTGCACACACTGAGAGCATGTGTTTAAAATTGCAAAAGAACTAAACCTTTTCAAGGAAGAACCAAAGGAGGAAACCTACAGTAGCAGTTAAATCCAATTAGCATCCTCACTTTTCAGAGCTCGAACACTCTCTAACAATGCATGTTTACAGCACAAGAGCGGGTGTGAAAAAGGGCAATTAAATTAAAAAATTTAAACAAAGAACTAGCAAAACTGAGGAAACTTAGCAGACTAGTGTTTTCACGTTTCAGAGCTTGAACGAGAGATGGTCTTATTATTGGGAGATACCAAAGTCCACAGATCTACCAATGGGGAAGGCATAACCGCCAACACGTGTGCCTTGATAACCAATCACATCACAGCCAGAGTTGTGTATGAGGTAATCACTGTTTGCGAATACCATATAATGAATCAGAAGTACCTTAAAGTGAATACTTGTTTGCGTCTTCTCCTATAAAACATTTTTCAATGTAAACTCTAAAAATAGATCAATCCAAAATGAATGTTTGATGGCAAACATGTTGAAGATTCCATTACGAAAGTTAACCATCATTTTATTATAGTAAAAGTGTAGTAAACATTGTTTTGGGGGTATTCATTACCATTTGTATAACCACAATTCTCCTACAAATACCTTGGTTAAACTATGGTTAGTTTAGCAAAACAAATTGTGGTTACCACGGTTTATCTGCCATTTGATTTATTTGTAGTAAAACCATGGTTAATTTTTGTAAGGGTACCTACTAGGATGTCAATGTTAAATAATATGCTGTTTTCTCACAGAAACAGTTTATTCAGTATAGTCCTCCCCTGACATCCATGTGAACCGGAGCTTTTTTTGTCAACCTTGGAGCTCGCAGCTTTGCTTGAACAAGAGCAAAAAGGGCAAAACAACAGATACTTTTTAAGGAAGAACTGGGGAAATCTAGATTCTAAATCACACTAGCATCTTCACTCTGCAGAGCTCGAATGCTCTCTAACCATGCGTGTTTATAGCAAAAGAAATCCCTTTATGTGTTTAAAAGGGCAAAAGAAACAAAACTTTTCAAGAGAGAACTTGACCCTTCTCCCTCTGCGGATCAAACCCTCTCTCACGGCTCCTGCAAGACATTCTTGAGAGTGTTTGTGTGCTATCCTGTCCTAAATCTCATCTCTCCTAGACTACACACCCATAAAACAGTAGGCTCCATATCTTTATAAATAGAAAAACTATTCACAAGCCATAGGTGGGCACAGCCCGGTGTCGCCCACGGCTGCACTCACAGTCAATCACTGGCAGACTGGCGAGGGCGCTTTTATTATGTGCATATCTTTTTACATCCCAGGGAGCTTGTTACAGTCCGGCCCCATGTAATGGCATGCATGACAAGCCCTGCTATGACAGCTTAAAGAGGGGATGTGAATTGTCCCATTTTCACATTCTCTGCCTCATGGTGCCTGAAGACTGACAGTTGACCTTATCAGCGCTCCGCAGAGGATATTTACTGTGCTGCCCTTTTTAAAGTTTGCATTTTAAACACCCCTCTCATACGCCACTGAGGCATGCGGCTGTGCGTGTGTGGCAGCCTTTGCTGTGGATATGACATGGCACAACGCTTTCATGATCTGGGGTCCGTCTAGGTGCAAGGCAACGATTGTGTCAAAGTCAACTGGTGGCTTGCTAAAAATCACAAGTTGTTGGTATTGGCACTAAAGAATGAATCATGTGCAAATATCAAACTTGTTTACAGCTTTACCCATCCATCAAATATCAGATCTTACAGGTCGATACAGATGTACTGGATGTTCGGTGCACTAGATCTGGTGTTTTTCTGTGTAAATGCTCTGAGGCTGAGGATATAAGATTTGTGTAGACGTTCGTTCATGAACAAGATGCCTAATTCATCGGATTCTTTCACAAATGAGATATCCTAGATATACATATTTCAGTTTGTTCACAAACAAGGGGTCTCATTCGCTAAGTGTGTGTATGCATGAATTTGTGAGTGAGATCTGCATATGAATGTGGTCATGAACAAATCATGATTCACCAATAACGTTCCTATAAAAATCAGTTCTAAATTAATGAAAACTGAAACCGAACATAAACAAAAATCACATTATCCTGATAATTGTTAAGATTGCATTTTATATGGATATTTCATCTGTTTTGTCATTTAGGCTACAGTGAAAAGTTGTTATATCTTGAGCTGAGGTTTATCTCTTTAAAAAAAAAAAAAAATCATTATTAGAACAAGGTTAAGATCAAATTCATGTACATACGGTATGCATGTGATGTAAAGTAGGCAGAATTTTTTTTTATGACAAATAATAATCCATGCAGTTATTAGTGAATGAGATTCAGTATTTCCCAGTGTGTTCACAAATGAGATATGGCAGTTTTGTTCAGATCGGTTCATTGAATGAATCATATGACTCATAGTGCACTGAAGTGAACTAAAACAGTTCATTAACCTAAAAAGCTTCATTCAAATATACTGACTCATTTGAAAACAAAACCTCATTATGAAAGGGAGAGAGAAATGCTTGCTTTCTTTTGCAATATCTGTTCTTCTGAATCCACTGACAGCACTTCTGAAATGTCATTGTCTGAGCATTCTGAACGGCAGCAGGGATTTAGTCACTGCTTTGTGATATTATTGTCTTGGTTTTGTTTGTGTTTGTATGTGGCCGTATCAGGTTTATTGTACTCGTCGTTCAATTATAGTTATCTATCAAAACAAATAAATAAGATTTTTCTCATAAATTTTCAGTCTCTCTCCAGATGTACGGCAGACTGCTTGCCTTTTGAGAGTGGATGTAATAAAGTAGTGAGGTTCATTTTATTGAAGGATAAAAAGAGTAATCTTGCCTGTGCTGCTTGAATTATGGGACACAAAAAGACAAAGGTGCACAATATATATATATATATATATATATATATATATATACAGGTCCTTCTCAAAAAATTAGCATATTGTGAAAAAGTTCATTATTTTCCATAATGTAATGTTAAAAAATTAAACTTTCATATATTTTAGATTCATTGCACACCAACTGAAATATTTCAGGTCTTTTATTGTTTTAATACTGATGATTTTGTCATACAGCTCATGAAAACCATTAGAAAACCAAAAAATTAGCATATCATGAAAAGATTCTCTAAACGAGCTATTAACCTAATCATCTGAATCAACTAATTAACTCTAAACTATCATGAAAAATTCCTGAGGCTTTTAAAAACTCCCAGCCTGGTTCATTACTCAAAAAACCGCAATCATGGGTAAGACTGCCGACCTGACTGCTGTCCAGAAGGCCATCATTGACACCCTCAAGCGAGAGGGTAAGACACAGAAAGAAATTTCTGAACGAATAGGCTGTTCCCAGAGTGCTGTATTAAGGCACCTCAGTGGGAAGTCTGTGGGAAGGAAAAAGTGTGGCAAAAAACGCTGCACAACGAGAAGAGGTGACCGGACCCTGAGGAAGATTGTGGAGAAGGACCGATTCCAGACCTTGGGGGACCTGCGGAAGCAGTGGACTGAGTCTGGAGTAGAAACATCCATAGCCACCGTGCACAGGGCGTGTGTGCTTTTGAACCAGAAACAGCGGCAGAAGCGCCTGACCTGGGCTACAGAGAAGCTGCACTGGACTGTTGCTCAGTGGTCCAAAGTACTTTTTTCGGATGAAAGCAAATTTTGCATGTCATTCGGAAATCAAGGTGCCAGAGTCTGGAGGAAGACTGGGGAGAAGGAAATGCCAAAATGCCTGAAGTCCAGTGTCAAGTACCCACACGTCAGTGATGGTCTGGGGTGCCATGTCAGCTGCTGGTGTTGGTCCACTGTGTTTTATCAAGGGCAGGGTCAATGCAGCTAGCTATCAGGAGATTTTGGAGCACTTCATCCTTCCATCTGCTGAAAAGCTTTATGGAGATGAAGATTTCATTTTTCAGCACGACCTGGCACCTGCTCACAGTGCCAAAACCACTGGTAAATGGTTTACTGACCATGGTATTACTGTGCTCAATTGGCCTGCCAACTCTCCTGACCTGAACCCCATAGAGAATATGGTGGGATATTGTGAAGAGAAAGTTGAGAGACGCAAGACCCCAACACTCTGGATGAGCTTAAGGCCGCTATCGAAGCATCCTGGGCCTCCATAACACCTCAGCAGTGCCACAGGCTGATTGCCTCCATGCCACGCCGTATTGAAGCAGTCATTTCTGCAAAAGGATTCCCGACCAAGTATTGAGTGCATAACTGAACTAATTATTTGAAGGTTGACTTTTTTTTTTTTAATTAAAAACACTTTTTCTTTTATTGGTGGGATGAAATATGCTAATTTTTTGAGATAGGAATTTTGGGTTTCATGAGCTGTATGCCAAAATCATCAGTATTAAAACAATAAAAGACCTGAAATATTTCAGTTGGTGTGCAATGAATCTAAAATATATGAAAGTTTAATTTTTATCATTACATTATGGAAAATAATGAACTTTTTCACAATATGCTAATTTTTTGAGAAGGACCTGTATATACACTGTAAATATACTGAATAACTAGTTAACAGTAAGTTTCCATACTATATTCGGTGAATGTAATTCTACAGTATAACAAAATTACTGTTAAAAATATGTTTTTTTGGAAGTGGAAAAGAAAAAAGTAATTGTATAATTTACATTGTATAATCCAAATTTTTGAATAACAGAATATATACAGTATATATAATAATACATTTTATTATTAAGTTCTAGCATGTTGCACAAGCTGTTTTCTCTTCCTGTTGTCCATCTCTCTCTCTCTCTCTCTCTCTCTCTCTCTCTCTCTCACTTTTTTACGTGTTTACCAAGGCAAGGATGCTCTACTAGTGTGACGAATCAGAGTTAAGCCCTTTCAGAAATCCATCACCATAAGCTTTTAATGATTTATCTCATCCATTTTTTTCCTAGCAGACTTTCGGCAGATTAATGTCACAAGTCATTCACTGCAGTGAAGCATGGTGACTATAAAGGTCAGTCGGATTTCTCTGTCCCCTTCTACAACTTCCAGGCTGCCCAGCTTATTTATTTGGTATTTCCAAAATTAATGAGAAGGTCTCAGGTTTCCAAGACCCATGAGAAAACAGCACAAATATATGACACATCTGGAAATCTCATCCTTCCTACGTCGGTGTAGCTCACCAGCTGAATACTCAGTCATCATAAAAGGAAGATAATGTCAGACAGGACCGCGGGTGGTAAACCCTGGCTGAGGAATTATAGCCGGCGGTGAAATGGATAAAGTTGAGTTTACTGGCGTTCCATTTTTCTTGGTAAGACACGCCGATTATTAGCTTGCATGCTAGTTTGAGCTAAATTTGTTCAAGGTGACCTATTCTTTGTAGGGCAAAGAAAATTGAGCTTAAACTTAATTTATATAATATGCCCACTGCGGTGGGACTACTGACCCGCGAGCTGGGAGGAGGAAAACTGATTTTGCGTGATAGACACTTTTCTCTCCTCGCCTTGACGCACACATAAAAGAAAAGGCTTGAAGGGGGAAAATACAGAAAATAATCAACAGTCACCTTGAAGCCATGAAGTGTTAAACACAGAGGTGGGTGATGGTGGGGGGTCTGGGTGTGTAATTGTTAGGATTCCATTAGGATACGGAAAGAGATTAACCCCTCAGGTGCAGAGAAAATTAGAAAACGGGGAATAATAAACTGGGATCTTGACTGCGATATGTGATGGATGAAAGTGTGAGGGTATTTAGAGGATCGGCCTGCGGAGCTCTCCAGAAAGCAATTACCCATAAAAAAGAGGTCCATTTGAGCTAATGTGTCTTTAAAAACGAACACGATGGTCTGAGTATTAGTTAGACACCACAGGAAGTTGACAGACGACCCTCAATTAGTTGTATGGGGATGAAATGTGTTTGATTCATTATATGATAAACCCATGACCTTGATGCTGCTAATGCTATGCTCTACCAGTTGAGCTAAAGGATACAGGGGAAACTTGGGCTAGTTGTCACATTGTGAAGGGCTTTTTTTTACGGTAATTATGAGTTGTTTCAAGTAAGATGTCAATTCATGCAATTGCGTGTCTTTTTAAATTATGTGGGTATTTCAGAGTATATATATATACAGGTATATATACAGTGTTTGTCTTGCTCAAATAGAGCATGAAAAAAAAAAACAAGGTCATAGGTTTGATTACCAGTGACCCAGTGAATGCTTAAACTTAAAGCTGATTTTTAAAAATATATACTCTAAAATATATAATAGTAATAATGGATAAAAGTCTGCCAAATTCATAAACGTAATACTTAATGTAATACTTATTTTATTGTTATTAATTTAGTTTTTATATTAGTTTATATATATATATATATATATATATATATATATATATATATATATATATATATATATATATATATATATATATATATATAAATCATAGTTAACTGTGACTAAACTCAAACTAAAACTAAAAACATTAAAATATATTGTTTATATAATGAAATTATATTATTTTTTTTTTTTTTTTTTTGTATTTTTTTTGAAAATAACTGTTTTCTGTTTTAATATATTTTAAAATATTATTTTTTCTTGCAATATCAAAGCTGAATTTTTAACAGCCATTACTCCAGTCTTCAGTGTCACATGATCATTCGGAAATCATGTTGATTTGTTACTCAAAAGTAGTAATAAAAGTAGTAGAATTATTAATTTATTTAAAAAAAAAAAAGTATTTAAGAAGTGTTATGAGTATAAAACTATTCTGAAGTGTAAAGAGATTTCAGTGTCATAAAAATGTGACAACTAGCCCCAGTCTATTCTATTTAACTGGCAAATGTAAGCATGTAAAATCAGAATACTGCTTCTGGGTGAATAATAAATGTTCATAAGGTGAATGTGTTGTTACAAGATCCATATAAACGTACAGAACATGTTTTGTGTCTTCCATAAAATCCGCAGTAGCCGTGGTTATGGTGGTTTCAGTCGTCCAGGGTTGGCAATAAATCACTGTTTCAGCAGCTGCTATTCACAATTAGCATGATCCTCAAGACATGTGTCCTCTTGTTTGAATTCTAATCATGATAAAGTCTAGAACAATTTTGTTACTTCAATGATAATATAACATCAGTGTCAACAGTATTGATGCCAATTTAGTTCTAAAAACAAACACAGAACTTGAATGACAGGATTTAATAACATTCTGCTAAATTTAGCAGTTGGCAGAGTGTGTTAGAGAAGAGGAGAGACTTGGGTATTCTTTCGCTGTCTGCTTTAATGAGAAAGGGAGGTCTGAGAAGGGTCAGTGACAGGACTCTCTCTGCAGCCCATTAAACATGATTATAAAAAAACTGATGACAATTAGAGGGGCGAGATGGGAGGCCTTCGGCCAGGACCAGCGCAGAGCTCAGGGCTTTCACACAGATCTGTCCTTGCCGAGGTTTATATTAAACTCGTTAGCTAGAGACGGTATCTTAATTCAAATTAGATTTTTATCACTTCTGTCTGTATCTGGGTTTATGTTGGCTGCTATTTCAAAATGTGAAAAGCAATAAGAAACAATGAGTTGTTGTCCAAACTGTGACTGGGAGTATACGGGTCATTCTCAAAAAAATAAAAAGTTTTGAATTTCCAACTTACACAATGTTGTAGTTTTGGATTACGTATTCTCTCTGAAGAAAAAAAAAAAAGAAAAAAGATTATATTCATTTTGTATTCATATTTGACATTACTACTAATCACATTATTATAATTATATATACAAAATTATAATTAATATATATTTTTAAGTGAACTCTTTTACATGAACATTAAACAATATATAGCACCAGAAAGATTTAAAAAAAAACATTTTTCACATAGTAAAAAAAAAAAACTAACAAAAAAAATATATATATTATATTCATTTTATATTCATGTTTGACATTATTAAACATATATTATAATAAATTATTATTATTTATTTAAAATTAAAATTATTATTATTATTAATATATTTTTAAATGAAATCTTTCACATGAACATTAAACAATATATGGCACCTGAAACATTAAAAAAGTACCTTTGAAAGTACCCACAACTTTTTAATATTTTAATATTTCATAATTTCACAATAAAGTTTTTATTTCTTTCATTAATTGCTTTTGTTTTACTTTTTCACACTTGTTTGACCTTGCACTTATGCTAAACCACAGAAAACAAAATTATTTAAAAATCAATACAATCAAATAAATACATTTCAAATAAAGTTTATTTATTAAACAAATAAATTTCAAATTCAAACACAAAAGTTAATTTAAAAAATCAAGGATTTGCAAAACAATTTCATAGAAACCATTTCATATATCTTAATAATCTGTGAGGTTATGGAAAATACCTGTTATACAGTGTTTCTTGACTATTTTTAAATATATTTCTTGCCAGAAAAGTCAAGGGATGCATTTGTCACCTTATTCAGTACATTTTGTTCTGCTTATCATATGCATTTAATATCATCTGGACTATACTGCTGCTACAGCTACATGTACAGAGCAGTATAGACAAATCCAATGCAGGTAATATTCTATAACTATCTCATGGGTCCAACACCAAAGGACACATCTTGTAGATCTTGCCAGTCTATCTTTATGTGTCTATGTCCAGGCCTTATCAAACGAATGTCCTGCATGGCTCTGGATCTGATGGGCGCTGGTCTGGCAGGTTTATTCCATCGCTGTGCTTTCCATTTGGAGCCGATCCATTCTGCTTATTCAGGCCTTCAGTGCACATGGAAAGTATCTGATTACATCTGCTGTCTCAGACTGCTGTATCTGGCCTCGATGGATGCACCACATTACTGAAGACAGACTGATCCATCACCACCTGTAGATACACGAGACAGTCAGCAAGTTTGTCATGCATATGCAAACATTATTTGTATACATGACGCAATAAAACAGGAAAGACAGACAATTTGTTTTCATATATTTCAAGTAGGTGTCAGGCGTTTGGTTAACTGGCTAACCAACAGCCATGGGCTTGGTCTCCGGGATTTTTCAAGATGGAGAAATCTTCAGTCAGTCCTCATTTGCAGAAATCACCTTGAAATCTCACCAGGACACACTGTGGGCTGTCACTAGCACGTCAAATAATATTCCGCTGCCTTTGTCATCTTATAAACCTTTTCATCAGCCTCCCAGGCTGACTGCCGAAGTGCTGTCTGTCCCTGTCAGACCACCGGTGCATGGGCTGATAAAAGCGTTCTCAGGGAGCTGTTGGGAACCTGTAGGAGGAACCTCATCAGTCTGTTGTCCTGGATTGGCTTTTCATCAAGCTTTGGCTGTAGACAGGACATACAATATTCTGCACAATATGTTCCAGCTATAGACTTAGAAGCCGTGGATTTGCTTTAAACTTGATCCTTAGTTTTCTTGGGAATTCTTATGTTCATTGTACAAAATAAAATTTTTTTGCTCCTAAATACATTTTTAGGCATTCAAGCGCACTTCCAACACGAAAGCAGCAGTCCAAAATTATGTTGCCTTATAACGCATCTCAATTTTGCCATATTGTATAGCAACATGCACCTTTCATAGATAGGTAATCTTAAAACCCTGACAGAATTTTTTTTTATGTTGCTCAGTCTGATAGACCATGTGTGATGTGAGTTTTTATTTGTACTATGTAATTTTATATGGTTCATCTGCAATACTTTTCTGAAACATAAATATATTTGCAACATTTATTATTTAGAATGTATATGTGAATCAAATGTTTGTACACCATCATGTTAATTCACAGAAGCATTTTCAGTCAAAATGAAAATTAAATATAGTGTTAAACATAACTTTAAAACTCAAAAGTATCAAAATGCTAACCAGAAAATATGTAATTATTTAGAAATAATATATATATATATATATATATATATATATATATATATATATATATATATATATATATATATATATATATATATATATATATATATATAATTTTAAATAAGTATTTTTCACAATATTATGTTGTGATACACTATCAAGTAGGCTATGCATTTTCAGATGCATTTTTTATCCAAAATGTTTTTCAAAAAGTTTTTCAAATATAATCATAACTTAATCTGGTAGCGCTTTATTTTACAGTCCTGTTCCTCATGTACATACTATGTACTTATTATAGTAATTACAATAACTATGTAATAACTAGGTACCTACCCCTAAACCTAAACCTGACCCTAACCCATGTAGTTACCTTGTATTACCAGAACTTTCTTAGATAAATACACTGTAAGTACACTATAAGTACATGTAAGTACACGTACTGTAAAATAAAGTGCAACCCTTAATCTTATTTAAAGCTGGAAAGTATATAAAGAATACAGTACAAGGTATTTTACACGTGTGTGCTTTGCATTTTTGGGTATGTGTTATTAGCATGTTGCTAAGATATGTTTACAGATATTTAATAGCAGATTCGGGTTATGGTTGTTGTCAGTGTTATTCAATATAATTATTTAATATGCATATATAGTTTTGTTTAATTTCAGTTTTAGGTTTATTTATTTTAGTCACCTAAGTTAAACTTAAAAATTAGCAACTATAGCTATATTTATTTTAGTGCTGTCAAACGATTAATCGCATCCAACATAAAAGCTTTTGTATACATAGTAAACTATATGTGTGTGTACTGTGTACATTTATTATGTATATATAAATACACACCCATGCATGTATATATTTAAGAAAAGTATGTTACATGAATATATAAAATATATTAATATATAATATAAATTATATGAATATAAATATATACATATAAATACATGTAAATATGTTCAAAATATATACTGCATGTGTGTGTGTTTATATATGCATAATAAATATTCACAGTACACACAGAAATATTATGTAAATAAAAACTTTTATTTTGGATGCGATCGCGATTAATCGTTTGAGCACTTTATTTATTTGCCCACGTGAACATGAAATTTTATTCACTTGAGGGTTCCCTTTTGAAAAGATTTGGAACAATGTGCTGGATGCTGGTTGGCAAAATACTTACCGTTATGTGGTGTCTCGCTAGTATTTCAGTGTTTTTTTTTCTTTTCTTTTTTTTAAATAAACACATCGATTCTTCCATTCTGCTGTATGGTGTCTTGTATTTTTTATGTAAGAAAGTGTTCTGTGTAAACAGAATTCAAAACAGCAGGAAAGAACAGAAATATAACATATTTTGTTCTTAAAATGCTCTGGTTCTGAAAACGCAATAAATGCAGAGGCTCTAAAATTGTGATTGTAGTGCTGGAAGCTACAATGGCGTATGAGAGGAATCAAAGCTCTGAGACACAGGGGACATCTCACATTGATCAGACGCTAGTCAAGCATAAATCAAACACCTGGACAACCATCAGTGTTTTCCCTTGAAAATGTCAATATTTGTTTTCTGTTTTAGAAGCACTTATATTCCCCCAGTGTACATGAAACCCTTTGGAAAAGCTTGGATAATGCCAGACATTTACCCCTTCCGAAATTACATTCCCATCCCTTGATACCTTGATGATTTCTGCTAATGTGTAATCGTTTTCTCTCTTTGAGAAATAAGCATAGAAATGTAATGCAGGGCTGCATTTATCAAGCGGTAAATGCAATACGTTTCCACCTGGCATCACTACAGATAGTTATCAGTTGCTGTAGTGCCATGAATGTGAATGAGGATATGTTTAAAAGGAAATACTGGGTACATGTTTGGGGTAAGGGAAACGAGAGAAATAAATGTGGATGGAATCTGGGATTCTGGGTATCTGGGATACTTTACTCTGAATGGTCAATCATCATAATAGCAACATTATGCATTAGTCTACTCATTCAGTAACTAACCAGCACTACTTTCATGTCTCAATCCAAGATATAAGTAAATCTAGAAAGGGGATTACAAGCTATTAGATTCTCTATTTGTTCTTTTTGATGCTTAAAACGAGAACTTACAACTTGGTAGAATAATGTTGCTTTGTGTGTCTTCTTTACACATTATTATATGGATTGTGCAGCCAGCACTAAAATGTTTTAACAGCTCTCTTCATGTTTTGATTTTGAATATGTTATTATATTGAATATATGTTACTCTCTGTTTTTTTCTTTTTGTTATGTTCTCTAATTCTTGGAATGATGAAGTGCTTTATGTATGGCCCTGTGGAGTATGTCTAAACCTGATTTGTCATCTGAGACAGCTCAGAGGGAATCCTCCAACTCAGTCTGGTAATTGTGCCCATTGTCTCTGCGGATCTAAGAGAGGCGGTTTGTGAAAATACCCTTACTGATTAAGTCTCAATTCATACTGTCTCTGCAGTTAGCATATTAACATAATCATTTGTTTATGCTGTGAATAAGAAAAACCCCTGATAAACAGCAATTTCAAAGGCCTGAAAACAGAGCCTTGTGGAACCCCCATGTTTGTTTTGCTGTTTTATTTATTTATTTATTTATTTATTTATTTATATGTGCTACCTTTCAAAAGTTTTAATGTGTTCTGAAGTCTTTTATGCTCACCAAGGCTGCATTTATTTGATTAAATATACAGTAAAGACATCAATATTGTGAAATATTATTCCAAGTTAAAATAGCTGTTTACATTTTAATATTTAAAAAAACATTAATTATTATTATCAGTGTTGAAAACAATTGTGCCACTTAATAATTTAGTGGAAACCCTGATTAATTTTTTCAAGGTTTTCTGATGAATAGAACAGTATTTGTTTTGAAATAAAACATTATAAATATCTCTTTTGATGATTTTAATGATGCATCATTGCAGACTTTTAAATGTAAGTGTATTAAATGGAACCCCAGACTACTTTTTATGAGATTTTAGCAGAGGTGTTTGGGTTTAAATTCTACATTGTGACCTGGCAATGGACTATAGTACATCGATGACGAGTCAGTGTCTTTTCGATTATTCATGAGACTGCGCGATCTTATACTATGAGAAGATTAATTATTATTAATTATTATTAAGAAATATTAATTATTCATAACACCATGCATTGATTTGCTATGTCAGACATTTCAGACTGTGAGATGACATCACGCACATTAACTGAGAGAAACATTTATGGATCGAAGAAGAGTGTTTGTTTTTGCTTTGTAATAAGTGTTCGGCACAAACGCGATTCATTCACTTGTTGCTCTGTGACACAACCATTAAAAAGGCTTATATAAACACCACAGAATAAGCCTTAAAAGTTCTCAGAGGTGCAATAGCACATTCATCTATATGTTTTCTATGCAGAGTGCAAATGGTTGTGCATTTATTTGTTTTTAACTCGATGGAGCTAAATGAAACTGTCTGAACATGAAGCTGTCTGTGTTGTCTGTCTCCCCTCTTCCCCCTCCTCCGCTCGCAGTGCACCACGCCCACTTTTTTTTATCATGCGCCTTAAACGGAGTGTCTATTTACACTAAGTGCAAATAGCCCGCCTTGTTGGCAGAGGCTATTTACACTAACTCCGCCCACCAACGTATGATTCGGCTAGTCAAAAAAAAAAAAAAAAATTAAACAAAGTTGAAGTTGATAAGCTTCAGTTTCGGTGATGTTGAAATGTGTGTTGTTCTCATTTTGACGTGATTGACCCGGGTTAGAATCCGCCTTTTGGCAAACTTTTTTCTCCCTTTTCAAATTTTAAATCACATCAGAAAAGTATTTATTTTCAATGAAAATTAAGGAAATAATCAAAAAGTTGAAAATAAAGTATCAGGTAGGGTTAGGTGTAGGGAGGGCTTTATTGTCCCAATAAGGTGGCATCCATTTAATAATTAAAATAAAAATTTATACTCAGTAAGTTATCATCGCTTACTGTTTTAAAATGTACTACAATACTGAGGTGCAGATAGTTGCCATTATTTGCAATAAGTAATATAAATAGCAGAAAATCCTGCTATTTTAACATAGTGTAAATAGAATCTATAGGTATTTGCACCTAGTGTAAATAGCATCTATCGCTAAGAAAATATGCTATTTTCACTTAGTGTAAATAGCATATAATTACTCTTTACACTTAGTGTAAATAGCCTCTATCACTATTTACACTTAGTGCAAATAGCCTCTATCACTATTTACACTTAGTGCAAATAGCCGCTGCATTTTTTTAAAACTGTGGTGAGAACTAACCAGTGCTGAAACTGGGAGTTTCATGACCCTTTAAGTGTATTTGGCAAACACTTCTATCCAAAGTGACCTACATTGCATTCAGTTAATTTTATCAATTCATGCTTTCCCTTGGAATCAAACCATAACCTTGTTTTGCTAGTGCTACTGTATGCTCTCTACCTTTCCAGCTACAGAAACAGTTTAAGTTTTAATTTGTTCCTTCTGATTTACTGTTTGACTGACCCAAGGTAGATGAGACCATTGGACTGTAACGGACATATGCTACATATGCAAATGCTAGTCCATTGAAACACAGTAATGCAAGGCCAGGGTCATAGGTCATCCTAGGCACAGAATAACTCAAGATGTTCGCCTGGTGTCGTAATTCCAATACTGCTCATTTAAATATAACGCTACGTGCCTTTTGCTTTGCTTTGTTGGGCAAACTAATCAAACAAGATCAATAAGCTTGTGATCAATGTGTTTAACATATCATTCTAAAACGCAAGACGCTAAACAGCTGTGATCCCCATTAGACAATGTGGCATAATAAACAGTCATCAGCTTCCAAATCAATACAGGCTTTAGGTCAGCGTCTAACAACAAAGTGTTGAAAAAACGACCAAACAATGATGTGTTCGACTGATTAAATTACTTTTGTTCAGCATGTAGGCAACACAGCAGGACTGAATAGCAAATCAAGTCACAAAGGGCACATTGCCTAAATCCAATGCCCAGTTCTCTGAGCATGAGCCAATGATGTGAGGCTTTCTCAGCTCAACCCTTATTGTGCCCGATGAAGAAAATTGCATTAATTACAAGCAATTTGTGGATAGAAGATGGCAGGTGGTGGGAAGAGCTGTGGGTAATTGACGTGGCGTCACTGAGACCGAACTGGAACCTGTGAAGTTTAATCAGTAAAGCAGTGGCTTTCATCTCAACGGATGGGCATCCCTGCCACCCGTCCTCCTCTCAGATGGGGCCGCCTGCCGAGTCCACTCTCTCTGCCACATGTTCTTCACTGCAATAAGGTCTCTGCAAGGAACCGCAGAGAAGGAACCATGCTGATAAAATTGCTGTCATCTAGCTCACCTCTTTTTCAAAGGTTATTCGTGTATGTTGTAATTTAAAACCATTTTCGTGGGGGCTTGTCAGATCATGACTGAACAAAGACAATTGCCACTTGCTGCTGAAATTCCATCTTGTAGGAAAGTTGGCAGATGCCCATGCTTTAAAACAGCACATCTTCCATAATGTGTTTTTAAATCTTCCTTTTTTATCCTTTCAGCTCCTTTCCATAACTTTTCAGAATAAATTCATAATCTATATCACTAACATGATTAAAAATTCCAAAAGGGGGGTTTGTAGCAATGCAGTAGAACCATTTTGGGCTCCACAAAGCATCTTTCTGTTAACAGATCTTAAAATGACAATATTTTTTTTCGCAGTGTGTGAAGAATATTTCAATAATCTAAAGAACCTTTTCCCACTATAAAGAACCTTGTACATTGGAAAGGTTCCATAAATGTTTAAGGTTAATCAAAGAACCATCAGGGCCAATAAGGAACCTTTATTCTAAAGATTGTACAGAATGATTATAAAAGAGATGGTTCAGTTTTCAAATGATGTATTTTAATGAATGGAGTTGGAGCTGGTATATCTTGCAGACAGATTCTTCTGGTATGGAAAAGTGGTTATATTCAAAGAAGTGTAATTCTACACAACAGTAATACCCTACCATGAAATGAGGCTTTGACCTTTTTTCTTGCCCTTCAGCATTTTAAGGTGTATGTTTCATCCTGCACGGATTACAGTACTTACAAACCATTCCCATAGTTTTCTTATACACAATGTGGAATACAGACTGATAAGACGGAATTTGCTGCTGCAGGAATACAGTTTTGACATTCATCATGTGAAAGGCATGGACGTTTAGCAACAACAACAAAAGGGTTTGAGATGTAGGATCTAGTGGAAAATGTTTGGGTTTTTGTTTTATGATTTCATCTACAGGGGGTTTTGATGATGTGGTTATGTACAGCTGCCTTTTGAGAGGAGGTGGGTGTCTAATGAGTAGTTTTGAAATTGGAGGCGATTTCTATTAGAAAGTGAACATCAACTTTATGGCATACAGGGTGCATATTTTTCTGTAATGAACATTTAGTAGGTTCATTCAATGAAGGCATTCATGCATCTAATTCTGAATTGCAATGTTACATTCACAACCTACACTCAACCTACAGGTTCTTTACTGGCATTAATGGCACCATTAAGAACCTTTAATATCCACAGAACCTTTCCATTGCACAAAAGGTTATTTATACTGGAAATTGGTCCTTCAGATTATTAAAATGTCCTTCACGCTAAGAAAGTAATGTTTCTTTTAATAAATGTTCACTGAAAGGTTCTTTGGGGAACCAAAAATGGTACTTCAATTTTACTTTGAAAACTCGACTTTTGGAACCTTTATTTAAAACTTTGCATTGTTGTGATAAATAAACATTTTTCTCTAAGCACCAGTCTCCAAAACAACAAAAAGAAAAACTTGACATTTGTTCTTTATGATGTAATTTGATTTTCATTTTGACAGCTTGATTTTACTTTGTTCTAAGAGCTAGATTTTTAGTTCTTCTCATTTCATTTGTGCCGAGTTATTTACTTAATTTTATTCTTTATATATGTATATGTATATATATATATATATATACAGGACAACCAAGCTGTAAGAAACAAATACATGAGGGTGAAAAGCTGTATGAGGGTGGATACTGTATGTGAACTATGATTGATAATATTCTACCATAACATTCTACACCATGTGTGCATAAAACAAAACAAAGGCAGCACCATCAATGTCAGAATGAGAAAGAAATGTACACAGCAACATACAGCAAAAAGAAAGAATGAAAATAAAAAAGTTATTTCTTTATCTGTAAGCAGTGCTGAATTTGGTGTGAAGTGAGATTAAGTAAATAATTCACCACAAAGGTGATATGGTGGTCAAATATTCCCCACTGGTCCAAAGTACAATTGTAAAACCTTATGAAAACATGGCACAGACACAGATAACACAGATTCAACAGGAGTCCATTGGCTTTGAAGAAACCAAACAAATGTAGTTTTTCCATATTTGTTTAAAGGTTTTTGGCCTTTCATGATTATTTACTGTTTAAGTAGTAATTCTTACTGAAATATAATAATGCATGTCAGCAACTGACAAAGCCCACACCTGTAGCAGAGTGTCAGATGCTTTCAGTGTCTCGCAGAAAGAGATTTCACGTCAGAATGAACGAGTTATGTAAAATGTAAAGGGAGTGCGGGAGAGATGTGTACAGTCCCCAAAGGCAAATTTAAGATCTCCGTTGAGAAACAGTGAGCTGACCCTGACCTCAACATGAACCCACCTGCTGTTTTTACACACACTGAACGCTCATCTTCCGATCTGTTCCCACCATCAACATCAGCATGCAGTCTAGACAACACTCCTGACACCCTCCTTCCCCCTTTATTCAGTAACAAGTCTTCTTCAAGAACATCTGTTCTCTTGTTCCTTAATTTGGAGAAACTCTTTGAAATGCCACGTTTCACATTGTTCACTCATATTTTTTCCTGTAATGCTGTGAATTTTTTGATGCAAAGGAATGTCTTACAAAGCTCAAAGTCCAATTCAAAAGGAGATATTTTATTTAACAGAAATCACTTTTCAAAAACTACAACGAATGACTCGTTTGGACTACAACGCATATTTTCCGGGATTTGTGATGTCACAAAGATCGACGATTGGGACAAGACCTGGTTGAGCTGCACCAGAGAAGGCAACGAGTGTTATCACTATGTCGGAGACACGCTAGCTTTCCCAAGCAGATGAACTTAGACTGGTTACAATCATCCGGGTTTAAATCACGCTCAAATTGATTTGATTTTGATGCAATATTTACACTGAAGCTCACAGCAGCCGGCTATGGTAAGGGGCATGACATTTCCCGACCAGGCGCTGAGTACAGTTAATCACAACACACACTGGCCCAGCTAACCAATCACAACACAGACTGGCACAGCTAACCAATCACAGCCCATTTCGTATTTCAGAAGGCGGGCCTTCATTTGATGCAGGAACTATTCCAGCCGTTCATGCCAGACTGGGAGAGAGGTATTGTAATAATGTAAAATACGTGTAAAAAATGTTTTTCGAACAACCTAGTATGAGAGCCTGTTCTAGTATACCCCCAAAACAAAATAAAGGCCTTGTAAAAGAGCATAATAGGACCCCTTTAAAACCTTTCAAATGTTGCCGCTTCAAACGACAGGCTTTACTGCAGGATGACTGAACGCTTATTGGCTCTCGCCTGCATACGTCACAGATTGCGACATGCCGTGTTTCTTTCCCCCCTTTTTTTTTGGTGGGTGAGGTGTGTTTGAATTATGTGCGCACACCTTCATGGAGTGGTTCGGGAAAATAATCTGGTTTATATTCAGCGATTAACAATTTAATTCTGCTCTGCACTTCACACAAACCTACTGTATTCCGCCAGAGAGGACTGCAACGCATCGTCTTTTGGATTACTTTTGGTACTGCTTTTGACATTTTGACATTTGACAACGCTCTGCACATTTTGTATATTTCTCTTATCTGACAGTTCATGGAACTCTCTGGATAATGTAAAGTTACACAATCTTACATGAATCTTCGGAGTTCATTGTAATTTCAATTCTTGTTCTCTTAGTGGTATAAAATCCCTAACAGCACATCTCTCTCTCTCTCTCATTCAGTCCCTCATCTTTAATTTCTTTCATGGCTGCTATCTAAATGCTAAACCATTCAACACTCAGGAGACAAGAAACTCCACGAGTAACTGTTCAGTCTGAAAGTCTCATTTTTCTCCAGATGATAGGGAGGAAGAAAGGTAATCATCCCATGAATTGGTATTCTAGTGAGGTATGATGGGAGTAATGTGATATGTAATTGAAATGTGAGTAATGCATGTCTGAATTCAGAGGTAAGTGCTGAGGCGAGCTCTTACAGCACTATTACACATTTGACCAGAATATATCAGGCACTGTCAGCCTAGGACAAAAGAAAGTTTTTACCAATGTTTTGGCACTATTATCCTGTCACATGTTTATGCCAGTATTCTATAATAGAGCTTGAATTGTTAACATGGGCTCTAGCCTGATTGTGTATTCTTGGTTTTGTGTAAATGGGGCCTAAGGGCCACAATATTTCACTTCAGACTTTTGCCAGTAAGTAACACCATAGAAACCTCATATCAAATGCTAAAAAAACACTCAAAACACACTAGTATCCAGAAACGAACCCCCTGGAAACCACACGCAACACTCTAGCTTCATAATAATAGCTTTTTGCTTATAAATGTCACTCATATTTTCTTCAAAAAATGTTTTTACTCTGAGTATGCTAATTGCACTCATGCTGGCCGCATGTTTCATGCTTGTTAACATTTACATAAAAGCATTATCAGTCACCCGATGTGGCAAGATGGTATTTAAATCACTATCCTATGTGCATACAGAAAGGTTTGTCAAAATGGATTTATTGTTATGTCCTGAAATTCCTTGTAAATAAGTGGGACTGCAGATCTCAGATGTGGGCAGCTGAATGGACCACATTAATCCAATAGTGTCTGATAAGCACAATCAGTGCTGATCAATCTTACTGTGTCTTATTCTTCATTAGTTTTAGCAGGAGTCATTAGTGCAGCAGGTTTACAAACAGAGACACCAGAGATAGTGGAGTCTTTGAGGAAAGGTACTGTAAATTTCTATAGGTATCTTTCTCCTGTCATCCTCTTTCACCAGCTCTCACGCTCAAATCTTGAATCCTGGAGTCTCATTTGTGAATAAGCTGTGAGATCAACATTCATTTGCAGGTGTACAGTAATAGTGTGGATTTGTGGTAGTGGCAGTAATTTTTGCTGTTGGACTGGGTATTTATTTGCTCAGGGGAAAACGCACAGTGGCAGGTGTTTGCTGATTATCTACTAAATCTTCAGCCTTGCTAATTTAGGTGTATAAAATGTTATTTATGTTTCATTGTCTAATGTTCATGACATTTTAGCATTAAACAAACACCGTATATAATACTTCTGGGAAAGCTATATCACTTATACAGGTACATCGTTTGAAAAAACAACTCACTAATTTGAAAAAGTAGTTAGCTAGTAGTACTAGCAAGAATTCAAACTTTTGAAAGTTACAAATGAGAGAGAAGACCTTTGAGAATGAACCGATTTGCTAGAATAAATTTGACTTTCCAAAATGCTACAAATGAGAAAGAGAATAATATTTAGTGTGGCACGCTGCTGTCGGGAATTTAACCCAGCGCCAACGATGGCAAGAAATAGACTACGCCACCCCGGAAATCGGCCGGGGACCTACCGGTATACAATGTACCACCAGCACACAGATACGTGGTGGCTGAGACAGATATCAGACAACAGTATAAAGAATTCAACAAATTTATTAAAATCACTATTTAATACATACGAGATTCATAAACAATAAAAAAAATAAGCGTTGATCATAAAAACATGAAATGCAAACACATTTTTCCAACTTCCGAACTGGGGGATTCAAGTTACTTATCCAGTGAACACAGCAACCACTCGTGCCCTCACAACACAGCACCAACACCCACGTTGTGAACACTGCAAATCCACAGCCGCACCACCACCACACACAGGACACTGGCTAGGACTGGTACCCCCCAATTCTGAAGGGAAAAGAAACAAAACAGGATAAGAAACAAATACATGCATTCACACACATACACACAGTCACATATGCACATCAAAGTATAGTTTGTCAGAAACACTTATCACTTGCTGCCTGACGGAACCAAGGACACCAGGTTACTGGCAATCCTCACTCACTGGTACTCACAAACTGTGGGCAGCATAACATCTTGTGAAGTGTCAACAGTATGCATATACAAAAATAAAATACAACCGTCAATGAAGCAGTTCAATAAGAAATCCTCTGACAAAGAAACAGTCAAACACAATGGTCGTGTCAAACACTTAGTGATTCGTCACTGTAATTACCCCACCACAAGTTTTTAGTCAATAAATATTTGAGGGCAATGCGTCGCTTCAGACCGGGAACGCGATCGTTCCGATCGTCAAATTAATCCACGTACACTACAAGGAAGTCGGTCAATTAAATCAGAGTATGCGGTGCAACAACAACATTCACCGTCCGGTAAATGGCAGAAGAGTAGTCGAAAGAATTAGCAGGCACAATGAAAGACAATCCGCTGCGCCCGAAAGCTCTCCGGTGCCGAGACTCAAACACATAAAGATACTCGTATTTTCAAATAGATCACCAAAAGCCTGCTGCAACACCTCCTGGCCCCCCCGTGTCACTAATTTCTCAATAGCGTGTTAAATGCAGAAATATAATTTACCGCCTCAAGATCCCCAGCAAACCCCTACATGTACACCTATGAGACATACACATGTGACATACCTGCAGATAAAGACTCGCACTGACCCGCGCACTCACTGGCGTACGAGTTGGAGGTTTGCAGAGATAAACGTTTATCCGCAAATAAAATCTCTCCTCAGCCACACTGCAAATTAATGTGGTGTGAGTTTGAGGTTTGCGGAGATAGATGTTTATGCTGATATTGAATCTATTATCTGTTACCTGCTGGACATAAACACGGCACACAAAGAATGACGTCACGTCCGAGACCCCAAATGACACGCTACCTGGATGTCAATCACATCCCCTTTTATACAGGTGGAATGTACCACTTAGCCAAAAAAATGGTTGATCACATCACTACATTAGGATGAATCGATTCAGAATCGAACTTTTGAACACTAGAGAACCAATTCGCTATAATATGATAGACTTTGTTTTGTTATCATCTTGTGTGAGTTTAATTAATAAAAGATACAGCTATATTGTTTGGTCGCACTGCACTGCTACTTGTTAGAAAAAGCAGTTTGTAGGAAAGCTAATTAAACCAGTAAACTGCAGTCATGCTACTAAAAGTTAGTTGTTGGTTTTTTAATAGTTGGTTTTTAGTAGTTGGTTACACCCAGTACTGCAACCTGCTTAGATAACCTGTTCTGATGGCGAATTCATGTTGTGATTCACAAACTCAAATTATGCTTTTACATGTATCTTCACACAGACTCAGAAATCATGTAGAACCTGTCAGAAGAGCTGCAGGGACAAAAACATCTACAGTGGTTTAATGAACAAAAGCTATTCTGTGTAGAAAGGAAAAGATCACGCTGTCATGCCTAAATTGCAGGGAAGATTCAAGAAGTGTGTGTTACATGGCTTGGAAGTAACCCAGTCGTTCTTACTGAAAAACCATTAAAGTTTGGAATTTGAGAAGCTCCCGTTCACCCAGATGGTGTTTGGAGATGAGGTCAGTGGAATCAGTCTGTGTGTGCAAGTGTGAAGACACTTACACACTGAAATGTGATAGTATTCATGGGCACGGCACACTAAGGAATTAATAATTTGTGTGGTTATTGTTTGAATAAATGTTTACGCTCGTGTTTAGATTAAAAGATTACTGATTTAGATAAAAAGTAATTTGAGTAGCGTTCAGTATGAAATGATTCACTAGAATGAATCGTTTCATCCTGAACGCTACTCTAGCTATTTTTTTTTGTTTGTTTTTTATTAAACAGTACAAACATTAAAACCTTAAGTCAATACAATTACAATTTTACACAAAGACAAAGTAAAAACAAGAATACACACAGATTTGTTGCTAGAGTAACAAAAAAAAAAATCGGGGTAATAAAATTACATCTTAGGGAGACACAAAGGATGAATACAGAGATAAAATTCTGTCAGTAATTACTCACCCTCATTTTGTTTCAAACCCGTAAGAACTTCGTTCATCTTCGGAACAATAAGATATTTTGTGAGCGCTCTGACCCTCCATAGACAGCTCCGATATTACCACTATCAACGCACAGAAATGTAGCAAGCACATCAGTAAAATACTCTTGGAGAGTACCCCAGAATGTAAGCAACGTAATCAGCATTGTTTATGTTCTGTAGAAAGCATGCGCATGCTGAACGTAAACAATTATGTTGATTACATTCTGGGGTAACTTGGGGAGAAGAATTGTTGAATAAATTATGTTATTGTTTTCTTTGCGCACAAAAAGTATTCTCGTAGCTTCATAAAATTACGGTTGAACCGTGATGTCACATGGACTATTTTACCGTTTCTGTGCCTTGATTGGGGTAGTATCCTTGCTGTCCAAAGAGCTCTCAGATTTCATCAAAAATATCTTAAATTGTGTTCTGAAGATGAACAAAGGTCTTACGGGTTTGGAACGACATGAGGGCGCGTAAGTTATGACAGAATTTTCATTTTTGGGTGAACTAACCCTTAAAGGTCCTCACCTTCTTATCATGTAGCAAGTCTGAGTCATTTTTGTGAATCGTTTAATCGTAAACGATGCTTTCGATTCGTTTGGATGGATCATCATGAGACATTTTAATACCTCACTAAATACCTTTTCTTTAAAATGGCAGATGTTTTAGCACGTGTTTTAGCAAAAAACATTTCTTCATTCAAGGGCATACTTTGAAAATGCCATCTGACACAAATGTTTGGACACTTTTATGTTCCAGGATTGCTTTATTTTATTTTATTAAATGTGAAATATTCTGAGTACCCTAGAACATAATGTAATCAGCGTTGTTTACGTTCAGTAGAAAGCATGCACATGCAAATATTGGCCAAAAAAAGTTTTAAAGATTTGTATTATTATTTTTTTAAAACAAAAGTAAATGCTCTTGGTAACCAAGGTCAGTGAAAAACTTTCTTGTGTCTCATTGTGTATCTCTGTGTTGGTTGCCATCCGGTTAAAAACCCCCCACTGCTGAAAATGAATCACAAACAAAAGGACAAGGAGCATGTGACAAAACTAAACCTACAGCTCCATCTTATGGACATTCAGCACTTACAATCACAAATAATTGTCATTATTTGAGCAGGCATTGAACTCATCTGATGCGAATGACCATATAGAGTCTTGTGACCATTAAGGCTAAACTCATTTCACACTAGAAAGTCAAAGTCTACATTTTCACGACACAAATCCATGCACACTCCCTGCATCTGAAAAAGTGTGCTTTGTACTTTGTACTTTGTACTTTTGTGTACTTTGTACTTTTGTGCTTTGTAGAACGGCCAAGATGGCAGATATAGTATGGAAACAAATGGCAAGTATTCATTCTACACACCTGTAGACTTGAACTCGTTCTCAACAGCTGAGAAGTAAGTTCACTAAAAACTCTGCGAGTACAGGAGTTTAGACGCTTTTCTACACAAATGTATACACAGACCGACGTAAACAGATACTGATGATGTACCAACACAAACATCACAAACATATTAAATGGAAAGAAAAAACAAACTACAAACCCAACTGACATCAAATCAGTGCCGTTATTTGTCCTATAGTGCTCTCTAGTGTCCATGAAGAGCATATCTTATTTTTTCAGTGTTAGGTTGAAATTAAATAATCGCTGGTGGGTTTGATGGTTAGGCCATGTAGCAGTCTGCTTTTCAGGCACGTGATTCTGAACCAACAGTTTTAGTACATTTTCTTGACTTGATTATATAGGTGCGTGTGCAGAACATGCAGAACCACTCAAGCTTAAATATATGATTAAATCAAACTAATGGCTTAAATCAGATTTTGGTTAGTTGTGTTGGATGGAGAGAAGTGATATGATCTGTAGTCTTACTGAATCAAAAGCTGTGTATGAGAAAATGCAATTTGCACACTTGTGCACACTTGTGATAAGGAAACTAGGCAAATGTGATTTAAGGGGTTAAAACACATACACACACTGCTGCCATATTCCTTCCACTGTGAACACTGTACACCCCTACATTCACTTAAATATCAGCTCCTGCGCTCTACTTGATTACTAGTCCCTGATGATTATTGATTTATCTGACTGATCACTATTGTCAGAAAGCTGGTGCTTGAACAAACATAAACAAGTGCAATTTTAACATTATATGAAATATCTAATACACAACCATTTGAATGTTTGGGACTGGTTAAATTTAATTATTTAATGTTTTCGAAAGAAGTCTTATAATCACCACGGCTGCATTTATTTGATAAAATGCTAATGTTGTAAAATATTATTACAACGTACAATAACTATTTTCTGTTTTAATATATTTTAAAATGTATTCCTATGATGGCAAAGCTGAATATTCTAAAGCCATTACTCCAGTTGTCAGTGTCACACTATCCCTCAGAAATCACTTGAAAGATTCTTTGTTGAATGGAAAATAAATATTATACAATTTGTATATATATATATAAAATAATAATAATAAAAAACAGCATTTATTTGAAAAATAATGTTTTTTTTCTTCTAAAATTGTGAACGTCTCTACAGTCACTTTGATCAATTTAATGCATCCTTGCTGAAAAGTATATTATTGTTATTATTATTAAAATCTTAATGACTTTTAATTGGTGCTGTAGCTTCATACTTTTTTTGTTGCTGTTGTTTTGCTTTTGCTTGTCCAAAAGAATGGTTTTGGGACACGACGTAGGCCAGATTCACACCTGTGTACCCATGAACACAGTGGAATGTGTGTGTTGCGAACACTGTTCCACAGCTCCAGCAATTATCTATTTATTTATTGTAATATCCTGAGATCTGCTGTAATTAAAATGTTTGTGTTTAATGGTTTAATCATACTGTAGTTTTTTTTTTGTTGTTGTTGTCAATATTCAAGAATTTTAGGTTGGCCCTTAAGTGGTGACCAAATTCAGTAACAAACCTCTAATAATTTAACTAGTCTGGATCACTTTTTTTTTCTTTTCATACATATGTAGCATAGATTTTTTCATGATTTTTAAAGACAAACAGATGTCACATCCATGTTAGCGTCTGCCTGAGTGGACTAGCTTCTTCAACATGACCATTTATATTACTATACTAAATGCTTGATTATTTTATGGGTAGCTATATTGTCTTCATTTTTTGCGATTCAAAATGGACTGTCCTTTTACTGGACATACGCCAGAGAGAGTTGAAACTTTAGGCTGTGATGCAACATTGTCCCTTGCAAACCTCTGAAGTCCATGTTGGTCTTTAGTTTTGAACACAACACAAAAGCCAATCCCACGGGTCTCACAGAGAACAATAAAAACATTGAGTGAGGTAAGTGGCTGCCCCTGTGCTTCTGCTGGGCTGGATCTCTGTGGTTACAGCAGAGCAGTGTCATCAGCATCTCAGAGGAACAGCAGATGAGTTCAGCTCCACTCTCAGGGGAACACAAACTGTGACATGGAGGTGAAGACAGACCCACAGGTTTGGCCACCTGAGAAAAATACCTTTTTTTTTTTTTTCCAGATACAATTGTTATATATAAATTGTACAGAATCACAATCAATCTTGACCTGGTAAAATTGCTGTACTGAAATATGACGACTAATGAATATATATATTTTAAATGACTGTTTGAGATTCTCTTATTGTTTGTCACTGAAACCTGTTGAGTCAGGCAAAAAGTAATGACAAAATTGTCCTCTACAGGAAATGTGTCATAACATCAAGCCTTAAATCAAATCATACACATCCTCTAAAAGATAATTAACACTCAGGAGAGAGCTGCTGATTAACTCAAACAACAGAAAGACTGTTTTGTAAGACACGGGGAGGAAACCTGTGATTGTTCCATCACTTTCACACAGTGTTCAGGTGAATGTAATTATATAATGCTATACTATTCAGAATTCAAATGTTTTTGCTACTGTAAATATCAAAGCAATGGGACTGTGTTAGCCACACAATCCCAAAAAATCAAGGTACAGTATGCTACAATGCAATAAAACCTTGTATATACATTACTTACTGTATATATACACTACCATTCAAAAGCTTGGTGTGAGTTTTTTTTAAGAAATTAATGTTACTCAGCAAGGATGCATTAACTTGAACAAAAAAAGACAAAAGATAAAAAAGAACTTTCTATTCATCAAAGAATCCTAAAAAAAAAGGATTCATGCTTTCCACAAAAATTGCAACATTGTTATTATTAGAATTATTTATTTAGAGATGTTTCTTAAGCAGGAAATCAGCATATTAGAATTATTTCTGAAGGAACATGTGACACTGAAGACTGTTGTATTTACTTTAGAGGAAAGAGAAAAACATTTAACACAACACCACATAATTACACATTAAAGTAAAGATTCACAAATTAAACATGTCTTAAAAATGGGAAATAACTTTTTATTGGTAATTTTAAAGATCCAGGTGTCATGAATAACAGAAATACTCACAGTAATGAACATTGTTGGGAAGCAAACTCAAGACACCTCAACTATATTCAATATACACATTTACACACACACACACACACACACACACACACACACACACACACACACACACACACACACACACACACACACACACACACACACACACACACACACACACACACACACACACACACACACACACACACACACACATTTTCCACACCAATCTCTTGATCTTAATCAGCATTGATCTCCATATTCTGACTGAAAGAGACAGACATATGATCCATTCTTCACTTTTTTCCCATAAGCATTTTTAAAATGGCTCTAAACATGGCTTCAGTAGCAGTCTGTTTATTCTGAGTTTAAGGTGGAGGGAAGTGTGAAGATGCGAGTTAAGGAGTCTCCGTAGACAAAGAGCCAAACGAGATCCATCTGTGAGGGATGTCAAGCCCCAACATGCTCAGTGCAAGTTCAATTAACATGTTTTACATGCGCACAAACTTAATTAATGAGGGCAAATGTTGATGTGGATCCTGATTGGTAAATGGAGAGAAGGGTTTTGTTCATTCAAGGTATGTGATTTACAATGCAAAATGTGGGCATACTGCACTGCATTATGGGTAAAAGGATCACAGCAAATGTGCAGAAACAAACACATACAGTGCATACTGTATAAATTAGCACATGCTTAAAAAGCAATCAAAACATGTTGGCATAATCATTTTTGGGTATCAGTATACTACAGTTGGATATATCTGTCAGGAACGGCTTTCCAATACAATCTCCAGGGCTTATGGGAATCTGTTTGGGAATCGACACTCAAAGGGGAAAAAATGATAAAAACACTAATGGAAATTGGGACTCTTTTGTGTTATATATATTAAGATATATCTATAAAATCATACTCACAACACCTGTTAGTTATTTTCAACCACTTGTGACTGGCTCCGTCCACTTCACACCAAGTTTAGAAAAAGGCAATCTAAGATTTATACATATTTATATATATATGTATATAAAAAACAATCTTTATATTTTCCTGTAGAGTTCATAGATTCTCAGATATTCATGTGAATCAGATATTAAAACCTGTTTGTCCGTTTCAGTCACTCTTTTTGAGAAACACTGCAGAACGGAGGTCAAGGAAAAACTTTGTGGCACAAAAAAAAAAAATTATAATAATTTAATATTAATGTTATGCCATATCTTTTGTTTAAAAAAGGCCTATGAGATGCGGCACTAAGCGAAACGCTCACAGACTAATTTCTTGAATGTTCCTGGTCCCATATTCCCGCAAGTATGTGACGCTGAACTCTCCCATCTGGGAATGGATATTCCACTTGGGTCTGTTTATTCCCCCTCTCCTTGTAACTGTGTCTCTTTTTTGGTCTCTCTGGAGAGGGGTGGGCGGTTACCATCCGTTGATGATGTGATGCATGTAGTCCTCGGTTGGCAGGCGTGCCGTACCCTCTCCTCCAGCACCGTCCTCTCGGAACGGGCTGTGGAAAGACGCCTGTCCTCTCAGTAGTCTCTGCTCCCGGCGGTCCAGCATGTGCTTGTACTGGTAGCGTTGCTGAAACAGGTCTTTGGCATAGTCGTACAGCTTCATGTCCAGGTCGTTGAGCTCCTCGATGCGCTGTATCGTGTCGTTATCCAGGTCCACGCCGGCCGCCCGCGTGCTGTTGTACTGCATGAAGGGCCGGATGAACTTGAGGTGGAAGGTGCGCTCGAACAAGTACTGCGTCTTCCGCTGGAACTCTGTCAGGCCGTAGAAAGCCATGTCTCGAAGGTTTTTCTTGGCTGATTCGAGCAGCAGCTGTGAGCGCCTCTTCTCAGGAACTGTGGAGAGGTTGTAGCATCCAACGAGGCTGAGGTCGGCCAGCATGCGTACTTGGCGGTTATTGGCGAGGTTGTAGGGGCAGTCCATGAACTGCTGCAAAGTGCACCCCGACCAGTCTGAGCCCTCGTAGCAGGGCGGCAACTCTTCGGGCGTTGGTGTCCGTCCGTCGCACATGTGCAGGGACGTCTTCCACGTCGCCCCTCGCTGGACGTGCCTCCATTCGCTAAGGTAGCGGGAAACGGGGTCTCTCAGTAGAGTGATGTAGTAGAACTTTCTGCAGGAAGCAAGATAGGAGATCTCCATTAGTCACAAAACAAACCAATGATATTAAACAAGATTATGATAATATTTACATTTTTGCATTTGGCTGACTCTTTTATCCAAAGTGACTTTCATTGCATGGGAATTGAACCCATGAACTTTGCTGTTGGAGCTACCGTAAACTGCTCATATCATCAACAAAACATTCACAGTAGAACAAATGAAAATCCATCACCACAATGCAACCTTTATTGTGGCATACAGTCTACAACTTTATCCTACAATTAATACTTTTGTTTCCAAAGACAGGATTTAACAGGTGTAAATCGTGACTCAATAAATGCCTTTGCTCAGAGTCTTCCCAGCATGCCCTGGGGCACCACTGTCTTAATCCTTTCCCACCACTTCACATCCTGTCTGTTTAGATATTCGTTTGTTTGATGGACAATGAAACATCATTGTAGATGGACAAAAAAGGGGGATAGGAAAATAAGGACTAGGAACATTCCAGGTCTAGAGGTGTATATTTAGTATATTATGTATTAAAATATACTTGGTTGTAATATGTACTAAAAATGTAATATAATAGTTTTTATATATATGTTTATTTAGTATATTATTTATTTATATATATTTGTTTGTATTTTTTTATATAAAATATAAAAGCATCTGCTAAACTGCAATAAGAGGAATCAATGATTCAAAATATATATTTTTATGCATAAACATAAATTCCATAAATTTAATAAATAGTTAATAATAAGTAGCAAAACACTTGGTCAATGGTACGTTTTGATTCACTTTAGTGATTCAGTTTCAATGAATCGTTTTTAAACTCACATTAAATTACTCTTTTGTCTTCACTCAAAAATTTTCACGAAAGTGGGCTTTTCCACCACAAACAATACAAAATCATGTATGGCCATGCACATTTCCCTATTTAACAAGAGATGGAAAAATACCCATACATCTGCAAACATCTTTAACAACCATTATATGAAGCTGAACTAAGTGAAATAACAGCCATTGTTTAGAATCATATAGTGAAAGGCTGTGGTGATGAAACCACCTATACTCAGTTCTTATGCTGCTTACATGCACACTATAGGGACCTTTCCTGAAAATACACAAAAAATATCTTTACCAGAGCGTTCTGCCACTCTGAGAATGCTACAGAGACACAAGCCACAGGGAAAAGTGTGTTTCGTCGGAACCACGCAAAGGATTTGTGGAGTGGGAGGAAGACCAAGCACTGCCAACAAACTAGCAGGTGGTTTTCAACAGATTAATCTCGACCAAACCGACAACAGAGAGATATAGCTCTCAGTTACAAATTCAACGCCCCCCCGTCACCACCCGCTCCAGCTGTGCTTCACCCTACATTACCTCTTCACACCCCAGTGACCAAATGTGCCAAGGAAACAGATTCCCTTTAAAGTGCCCGAGAGCTGGTTACACATTCGAAAATGGCATGAAATAAGTGATTAGACAAAAACAGTGGGCGATGCTGCAATTCATTGCTGGTGACCCACATGGCACTTCCCAAGGTAACACTGGGTGCTGAGATACACTGTGCAATCATCTTGCCTCTGGCCAAGAGGCGGCAATCCAGCCAACACTGTGCACTGAAATGCCCTTTCACTGTACATGCGGTGCCCTTACTGACCACATGGTGGCAGTGTGCATGTATTAACCAGGCCCTTACAGAAAGCAGAGGACAGTTATGAGCACTTCAATACCTTTCTTGCCACAGCAAGAACACTCTCAGACATGAGAGGTCAGAATTTGAGATTTTGAGCTCATTGTTAAAATGATTCTGACTTCTGATTTATTTTTGTTGATCTTTTCCTTAATTCACCATCTAAATTAATAGAATCATTTGACTTTTTATGTCTTCTCTGTATCTTCAAATCTTTATTCTCTCTTCCTTTCTCACTATTTGGTGACAAAGCTGCAGGCTTATAATCATTAGTGAGCCTGAGAGACATCCGAGATCCCTCTGCAGTGCCAAGGCTTCCCGTTTTAATAAGTCTCATGTTTCCACAGTGATTAAACTCGGGGCCCCATCAACACACATGGCAGATCCAAATCCCAGCCAATATCTGGCTGCCTGCTCTCTGCAAGGCCGGTCAATACTAATAACACACCGAAATAACCACTTTATTAATGAGAATGGACCCAGTACTGAGACTTGGGGCACCTCACAAAGTAACTCAGGGTCATACTACGAGCTTGGACTGCTGCACTGTGCAGACTCATAAATTAAGCTATTGAACACAAGTCTCTTTTATAAAAGTCTTTTATAATTGAATTAAGACCCAGTTGAGGCCAGTTCGGGTAGAAGCATTTCAGTTTGTGTGTGTGTGTGTGTTTGTGTGCAAGTCTGCTTTGGCAAAGTCAACGGGACGCGTAGGAATTTGGCGCCTGTTGTTTTAAGTATTTGTTTAATCCTCTTGAACTGCAAAACTTCAATGTCAGCAAGAGTATACATTTGTAAAAATACATATTTTCGAAATCAACTAACTGGTGGTTTACCTAAATGACCGACTAATCCTAAGGCCCTGTAAAAATACAGAGCTGACCTTGACTGGATACATTCTTGCAATCAAACAATAATTTTTTTTTTTTTTTTTGCAACTTTACACAGTGTCTTAGCTAGAGTCTGTTTGTTTAAAGAGCAACACAAAAATCCTGTACCAAGAATATAACTACAAATGTAATAGTCTAAGAACCAGCGATTGAAAACCAATAATACTTATGTGAATATTGGGAGGAATGTTACCCTGAATGTTACTCATTCCAAAATCATTAATCTAACAAATACATTAAAACAATATAAAACTTCATTAAAAATCTCATTATTGAGGTTAAAACCCTGCTCTCTCACACTGAGACATGGGAAAGGAAATGTGGCTCTTGAGAGATACACAATGAACGACCCGCTGGAGAGTCTGGAGTTCAAGGTCAGAGCTGAAAACAGAGCATGCTGGAAGACTCCTCCTCGGGCTGACAGCTCACTGTGGAGCCGTCACAACACTCCATCTGACACAACTCTACATGCAAATCAGCCTCTCAAATATATGATGACTGCACAAAGACCAGTCACCCATTCTGACAGACCAGACACAAAACAGCTGTGGGGGCACTACTTCCTCTTTCAGACATTAATTCTCACAACTCCCATATAGAGAAAGCCATTTTCCATCAACATGTTGGCTATCTAAGACATTTCCAGTGCCAACCTCCAAATGGTGCGTTTAAACTAGGGAAGTGGAGGACTGTTGCATTAATGATGCAGAACCTTTGCTGAGTCTTGCCACAGGGTTCCCTCACCTCACCAGAGCATCCAACCTCCACGCACTAGTATCCAACCATCTAAAGGTGACATGACTAGAACAGGTCAGGTGAATATGTTCCAGACTGGTTTAATTTCATCGGGGATGCTTGCTGCTTCTGAGTGTGGGTTGGGAAATTGAAGTCTACTCATTTTTTTGTCAGCAAAAAGAACCAGACTGTGCAAAATGACTCTAGTCTGTCATCCTAGAGACGGTCCACTTGAAAATCCATTTCTCTGTAAGAGCGGAGTACAAAAAACCTGGACAAAGAAAGGCATTTTTGACAATTCAGTGTGGACATTTATGTACACACATAAAACTTTCTCTCACACACATAAAGGAAAACATTACCTTTTCTAACCACACAAAGATGACACACTGACATATCGATGGCACCAAAATGGTTATGATTACAAGCATTTGATCCACAACACTAAAGTCATTTTGAACTGGTCCACTGTATATGTAGTGACATGATTACACCTTGGATCAAAAGATGTAATTCTTGACATGCTATTGGAGGGTTGGTAGGCATGGTTGTTTCTTTAACAAGTTGCTTTCCAGCGCCATCACTCGGTTTCTCTGTGACCAACTGCCACATGATCTGCTGACACCATCACAACTGTTAAAAAACAGTTAATGACAAGCACTTAAAGGGATAGTTCACCCAAAAATGAAAATTCTGTCATCAGTTGCTCACCCTCAAGACCTTTGTTCATCTTTGGAACACAAATTAAGATATTTTTGATGAAATCCAAGAGCTTTCTGACCCTGGACAGACAGCATAACTACCACGTTCAAGGCCCAGAAAGGTAGTAAGGGCACTGTTTAAATGGTCCATGTGAGATCATTGGTCTCAGATTTCAAAAGCTCTCGGATTACATAAAAATATCTTAATTTGTGTTCTGAAGATAAACTAAGGTCTTTAGGGTTTGGAACGACATTGAGGGTGAGAAATGAATAAACATGAATAAAATGAAATTCAAATTGACACATAAATTAAAAAAAAATTATTTGGACTGTTTCACACCATACACACAAGATAAGTGAAAGCGAACCTCCTCGGCTCAAAACAGAAAACCCATGTAAATTCTGGGTTACAACACTGACTATTTATTTTACCAATGTACATAAATTATACCGCAGTTAACTGAAGTGAGCCACTGAGAATTATTACAAACTCTGATTTGAAACTTCATCATTAAATCTAATTTATACAAAGAGAGGTCCACATTTACATCCTCATGGTAATGAATCTACACAAAATGAAACCCCAAAATCATAGCTATAAACTTAACTCTTCTGGAGTGCCTTGTTGCAACAAACCATGGTGAAGCTGTTAATATGGCCTTTCATGTGTGGTGTTAAAAAGGCCTTAGGTTAAGAAACGAAAACAAGATCTAAATTTAGCAATCTGACAGAGCCCCTTCTCATAACAGAAAAGCTGAACTTTGGTGTCAGTGACCATTTTTAATCTTGATTTAGAGGAGTCTTGTCTTGAAAGTAGCTGGAACACTATTATAGTCTTACGAGAATTCTGTATGAATCACATTAGTTTAGTTTGTTGGTACTATTTTTTTTTTTTCTGAAAGAAAAGCTTACCAAGACTGTATTTATTTGGTCAAAAACATTAAAAACAGTACTATTGTGAAATATTACAATTGAAAATAGTTATTTTCCATTTTAATATATTTTTAAATGTCATTCATTCTTGTGATGCAAAGCTGAATTACATCTTCAGTCATTATGCAATAAAGTTGGCAGAAATCAGATCTGACAGTAACATTCATTTAATGTATTTAAAAGGTTTCCACATTAAAATTATAATAAAATTCCATGAAAAGCCAAAGACATCTGATAAATGATGCTTTACAGAATTCTACCAAACAAGAAAACAAGTTATTTTTACTCTGATCTGTAAATATACACAAACATGATGGAGTGCATACAGAGACCGAGAAGTAAGAGGGTCTCCCCATGTCTTTCTGAATGTGAGTGGAGGCAGCGTTCTGCCTTGAGTGCAGAGAAATGCAGTAGGTGGAATTTCACCCGTGACAGCATCAAACCTGTTAAAGTATGAGTGAGGTGGAGGATTTCAACTAGATTTCTCTGACTATCAAAGGCGGCACAACTGCTTTCGCTAGGATGAATGTAAATTCCACCTTATTCCTGGCGCTCACTGCCACACACTAACTGTAACAGCTGAGGGAGCGTGACTAACAAGAGAGCGGCGATTCTTTCGTCTTGGTATGTGGGAGGAAGAGACGCAGATAAAGACACCAGTGTATGTGAGAAAGAGAGATAGAGAAAGAGAGACAGATGAGCAGAGAGGTATAAAGAAATAGATTTTTATGAAGAAAATTTGAGTAGTGAAAGTAGATGAGGAACCGCAAAAAAAAAAAAAAATTGAAATGTGGTAAATAAGTCAGGAAGAACGCGTCGACCCCCTGCAGGTCCTGGGATCTACCTGGGGGTCTCGTAAACTCGCTATCTTAAACCCGCACAGGTGTTTTGCTTCATAGTGGGTGATAAATAACATGTTGAGATGGTAGCAGACGGAAAGACTCCTGGCAGGTTTAAGATCTGCCAAATGTGCAAGGACAGAGCAAGCACTAAACCAACACACTGAAGGAACCCTGCGTGACCTCATGGGTGTAACTAAAAAAGCAGTCAGGATGTGAATTGTGTCGGGTATCATGGGCAAATCAGTAGCCTGAAGATTAGAACATCTGTGTTTTCTTACCTGCCAAAACAAGCATCATGTATTACCACCTTATAATGCAACAATGCATATGTTAAACAAGGTGTTAACAGATAATCATGTGTCAGAATGAAAAATCGAATCTGTGAAATATTAGCAGAAAGATAGTAATCAATCCTAAATCTGACAAAGAATGACAGACAACAACACCTGGAATGACCAGAGTTGCTGTGCAATTTAAAAAGCAGTGCATTAAAGGGATAGTTCACCCAAAAGTGAAAATTACCCCATGATTTACTCACCCTCGAGCCATCCTAGGTGTATATGACATTCTTCTTTCAGACGAATACAACTGGAGTTATATTAAATAATGTCCAGGCTAATCCATGCTTTATAATGGAAGTGGATGATAGCCCAATATTTGAAGTCCATATAATTGCACCCATCCATCATAAAATATGCCCACATGTCTCTGGGGGGGGGGGGGGGGCAATAAAGGCCTTCTGAAGCAAATATCCATATTTACAACTTTATAAACCTTAATCTCTAGCTTCCGCTAACTGTCGTACGCACGCTCACGAGAGTGGTGTCCAGCAGATGATGTAGGATGGAGATGTAGCATAAGCTCCGGTGAGAATATGCTAGTCTTGCAAGAAACAAGTTTTGTTTACAGCAAAGGAAAACCAGTGTCCTCTTGGGTTATATCAAAGTCCTCCGACATCTCTCTTTATAAATCCTCATTTTGTACTATTAATTTGTGTTTTGTCTGGGTTAACAAGGTTACAGTTTAAACAGTTAGTGTCTCTGGAAGAAGAGGAAAGAATGTGTTTAAAAGCCTGGGGGGCTTGTTTAGACCATTGTCTTATCAGACAGACAGAGAGAGCTTAGTGTCCTCTTGGGTTATATCAAAGTCCTCCGACATTTTTCTTTATAAATCCTCATTTTGTACTACTAATTTGTCTTTTGTTTTTCTCTCTTCTCTGAGCTTCCACGTTTGTTACGTTCACGTTTGTCACCGCATTTGCCTACGTCATCCGCTGGACGCCACTCTCTCGTGAAAGTGCATATGACAGTTAGCGGAAGCTAGAGATTAAGGTTTATAAAGTTGTAAATAGAGATATTTTTCTTACCCAAATGCACTGTGTCGCTTCAGAAGCCCATTATTAACCCCCCGGAGCCGTGTGGACTTCTTTTATAATGGATGGGTGCAATTTTTTGGACTTCAAATTTTGGGCTTCCATCCACTATTATAAAGGATGGATTAGCCTGGACATTATTTAATATAACTCCTATTGTATTCGTCTGAAAGAAGAATGTCATATACACATAGGATGGCTTGAGGGTGAGTAAATCATGGGGTAATTTTCATTTTTGGGTAAACTATCCCTTAAAGTAAAACACTGAAAATTGGAGATGAACTCCACAGGAAAGAAAGTGTTCTGGTTGGAGAGACAGACAGCCATGATACATGAGTTCAGATGGAGCAGAGGCTTTAATAAAGCTAGAGCTTATTGTTGCATGCAGTTCTTTATGTTAATGTATGACTGAACATCCAAGAGGGACTAAGGCAGGACTGGAGACTAGAGAGGGAATAATGCAGGATTTCATAAATCCTTCTCATAATGTGATGCCCTCCTGAGAGAGTCTAGGACGACTTAGCCTTTAACCTTCGACCTAGAATATTTACTTCATGCTGATGTGCTGTGGGGGTGGAAAAGAAGTGCTTTTTTCATGATTTCAGGTCCGTGAAATCTTTTGAGTGATGCAAAAAACTGCAAAAAAACAAAACAAAAAAAAACTGCAACAACAACAAAAAAAAGACTACTACTAACAATGATAAAGAATAAATTGTAATATTTTTGTGAAAATTATTTTATTAAGTTTCACTTAAACCAACAGAATTATAAATTTCATATTATTATTATCATTATTAATGCAATAAATATTTAATGTATCACCCACATGCAACCAAAATCTGATGAAACTACCATGTGCCCTGAAAAAAACAGACCAAGAGACCAAACAGTAGTGCAGGAGAGAGAGAGAGAGAGAGAGAGAGAGAGAGAGAGGGAAAAGAGAGAGAGAGAGATAGATGTAGGGATGTAAAAGAATATTAATGGTTTTCTGTAAAATGAGCTTTGTTGTTGTGATTCATTTAGCAGCAGGAATGTGAGGAATGTTTATAGCAAAGAGACCCCCAAACAGCCTGAGGGGGAGATCCCTCTGTTTCACCTTCACTGACTCACTGAAACACACCGCAATTCTAACAGAACTCCACCATTTCTATAAAACTGCTTGAAATGACATGGAAACACAATCTCTTCCATCCTGGGTATATAATGCATACAGCCAGGACTAAAACTGAATTATTTTCAGCTATGCCTTTCCTATCTGTTGTGATTAAACTAATCATATATACTTTTTTTTGTTTTGTTTTTTTTTTTAGAACAAAGGTGTCTGTTTTAGAGCTGGATTCCTGGGTTAACAAGGTTACAGTTTAAACAGTTAGTGTCTCTGGAAGAAGAGGAAAGAATGTATTTAACCCCATGCTTGTTTAGACCACTTGTCTTATCACACAGACAGAGAGAGCTTAGAGAGAAAGAGAACGAGGCAGAGGGGGCTTGGAAGTGAAAGACAGAGACCTTTGTTCTGGTCCATCTCTCTGAGAGAGATCCCTCTCACTTTCAGTTTGAGCCTGCTTTGATTGCATGGTAAATAACATTACATTTGTGCTTCATGTTAGCTGCAAGCAATAAAACAAATAATTACAAAATATCTTTAAAAATATGACAGCAAAAACATAAATAAATAAATCATTAAATAAATAAGTAAATAAAGCAAATAACAAAAATGAAACAGTAAATTTAGTAGTAAAATTTGGATTAAAGACAAAAAATATCTATTTTTTTAAAATAAGAAACGTAATACAGGTAAGACAAAAATCAATTAATATGATAAAACAATAACTGAAAATATACAAAGTATAAAATATGAAGCAGAAATTTAAAAAGATAAAAATAATTCAAATAATTAAATTTTAAATAATATTTTACAAAAATAAAATATGAATGAATAATGTACATGATAAAATGAACAAGAAAGTAACAAAATATGGGTCAGACAAAAATACATCAATAAAACAATAACTGAAAAACAATTTTTAAAAAGTACAAAAAGTATGTAAAATAATATAAAATAATGAACATAATAAAAAGCAATAGCAAATATGGGTTAAAGACAAATACAAATAAATAAATAAATATATAATTAAAAACGAGAAAGAAAATAAATATGGGTTAAACAAAAATATATTAATAAACAATAATTTAAAATATAATAAAAAACTGTAATAAATAATAAAAAAGCATAAATAAAATAATAAAAGCAATAGTAAATATGGGTTAACAAGTCAAAAATTATAAACTGAAATATTGTATAATTATATTTTATATATATTTAATTCTAGAAAAAAAATGTTAAAAATTAACTAAAAATTAAAAGGAACATTTAAAATAAGAAATAGTAAAAATGCAATAGTAAAAATGTCTTAAAAAGACAAGGCAGGGCTGTGTTGTGATGCTGACAGGTGAAGACAGATCATCTCTCTCTCTCTTCTCAAATCACCCCAGCTGAAGCGATCTTTCTGCAGTCTCATTCTAATCTTCACCGTTGAACTGTTTTTGAGCTCCTGTCTTTGGCGTCTCTAACTAGAACCTGCTCTCATCCTATTGGCCTTCTAATTAGGTTTCCATGGCGACACCCAGACAGGTGTACTCCCAGTCACTGGCATCCAGCGTTTTTTTTTTTCTCAGCTTGTTTTTTAAAACTACTGAGGCGCTAAGCAGATGCTGTTCCTCTCTCTGCTCCCCCTCATCCTCCCTCTCTCTGGCTTCTCTTTTTCAGGCCGTTTGGAAGGAGGCCAGAGGCATTCCCCCCATTTTCCTGGCTAATGCACATCACTGCTGGTGTTGCACTTCCATCCATCCAGGCTAAAATGTCTATTTATTGTGCTTTACTGTATTTTATACTACTCATTTATACTCAAATATAAGCATTCATATTACTGCCATGCTGAAAAATGAGACCAGAATGCATTGTGCTGCTAGTTTGGGTTGGTTAATGCTCATCAGAATACATGATGGTGATTTCAGCTGCCTAATATTTAGATAGATATCCTGAGAGGCTTGTTATGTGCTTTATATATTTAAACTACTAATAGTTAACAAATGAGGAATGCAAGAAATTAACATAAGTAAAAAAAATTCTGCACAAATAAATAAAGACTACCTTATTTAGTGTTCCTAGCTGCCACTGAACAAACACAACAAACACAGAAGGCAGACATGACACACAGACACACAGACACACAGACACACACACACACACACACACACACACACACACACACACACACACAGTTTGAAGTTAATAAGTGTTTTTGACCTCCTCAAGATGCCTGTCACACATGAGATACTCCTGGATAATTGCAGAGTCTATTTTCTCTCAGTGCAATGAAGATCATGCTAATGGAGACATTTCTGAAGGCTCAAATGAAACACTGGCCTTGTTATAATGCATCGAGGGTCCTTGGTAAGAGGTGAGACAGAGACCTTCATATGACTGTAGCTTGACAAAAGCAGACAGGCCTTGGAGAGCCTTCAGGGCCGCAGTTGTTGATCTCCCACACTTGAACTAACGCAAGACACTGATATTCTCTCTCTTTCTCTCTCTCTCTCTCTCTCTCTCTCTCTCTCTCTCTCTCACACACACACACACACACACACACACAATGCAATCCAATACACAGCCAAAACAAAAGGAGCAGAACTCTTGAGAATATTAAAAGTTTGGTGTATATAATAACTAAGAAAGAATATATAAATTTTCAATGCATAATGCTGTCAAAGGAAGAAAGGAGGAAAAAAGAACAAAAGAATCAAAGAAAAAAATGGAAGGATAAGGACAAAAGAGAATTAAAAAGGACAAAAGAAAAGAAAGGAATGATAGAATAATATGAGTAAAAAATAAAGGAAAAGAAAGAAAAATAAGACAGAAAGAAAGGAAAGGAAAAAGAAAAGAATGAATGGAAGAATAAGAGGAGATCAATAAAGAAAAAGGTAAAAAGAAAAGGAATAAAAAAGGATGAAAGTACAGAAAGAAAACAGAAAAGATGAGGGAAAGGAAAAATAAAAGTATGAATGGAATAATAATAGGATATAAAAGGTAAATAAGAAGCCAGTTAAAAAAGAAAGAAAGAAAGAAAGAAAGAAAGAAAGAAAGAAAGAAAGAAAGAAAGAAAGAAAGAAAGAAAGATGAAAAAGAGGAATATTAAAGGATGAAAGTAAAGGAAGAAAACAAAAGACAAGGGAAAGAAAAAAGGAAAGTATGAATGGAAGAATAATAGGAGAATTAAACGTAAAAAGAAAGTGAGAGAGCAGTAAAAAGAGAACAAAGAAAAAGAAAGAAAGAAAGAAAGAAAGAAAGAAACAAGGGAATATAATAGTGTCCGATTTACAGATGAATCGTTCCACAATTCAGTTGTTTTCATTGAATCATTCAAAGTAGTTTAAAATTCAGTCTGGTCTATTCTTTCACTGATCTGAATCACAAAGAATGAAAGATTGGAGAAAATCATAGAATGCATTAATGAATTAAAAGAAAGAATGGAAAGAAAATAAGAAAAGTTGCTTCCACTACATCTAAACTCCTGGTTTTCACACAGACGGAGTTCAGACTGTTGATCAGCAAATCAACTTGATTTTTGTGACTGGTAACTCAAGCAGAACAAATGCCTATTAGTGCAGTTTAATCAGTTCTGCATTAATGGTTTCTGCTGTGCTGACTGATGCGCTGATGTCACAATGGCACGGTCGATCCGGATCTAAACAGATACGGTCCACACTGATCAATATGGATCTGTCTGCAGGGAGTGTGAGAGAGTGATACACAGTAGGTCTGGGTAAAAAAAATATCTGATATCTCGATATTAATCGATTCTCATTTTTACGGAACAATATCGATTCTTAAATCCCAAGAATCGATTAGTCTAGCCTGTTTTCAGTTAATGGACGGAACATTGAAGGGCACTTCCCATCCAATATAATCGCAATAAGCATTGTGCTTTGGAACTTTAAATATGAAACAAAGTCTCAGATTTCAAATTCTGTCCATTGTATTGCCGTATTCAAATAATAAATTCCATTTTGGTGCTGTTTAATGTAAAGTGACATGTATTTCCGCACTGTTTAATGTGCAGTGAAACGCGGCAGCGCGTAGCGCATGTTAACTAATCACCTCCTACACATTAATACCAGTATCAGCACAAAATAAACATGACTAAACATCCGAAGGTAAGTTAAAAGAATGAGTACAACTTTACAATCTGTATCCTGTCTCATGTCAAGTGGCTCAATCAGTGTTTCTTCCGCGCAAAGATGTCAATATAACATCTTGTAAACAATGTCACATAACGTCACATTTACCTCAGTAAATAATGTTATGTGACATTAAATTTATTAGTAAGATTGTTAAGTGACAATGTAGTAAGGGTCATTTTGCTAAATATATGCACCATATAATATATTCATTATAAATTTTACTGTTCTTCAATGTTTAATTTATGTTTGAATAAATCCATAAAGTTTTTATGACACAAATTGAAGTAGAAATATTATTATGTAACTGTAACTTTATTATTTTACTTCATTAAGTGTAATTTTAACAAATCAGTCGGTTTTAACCTTCAATATTATAGTAATGTAGTACCAACTGACTCATGAATATTTTACAGCATTAGTTGGGAGATTTTTTTTCCTTGAGAAAATTTGGCATGTAGCCTACTGTATTGAATCGAATTGCAAACTTGTGGATGAGAATTGAATTGAATCGTGAAATTTGTGTCAAACCCAGCCCTAATACACACCTTTATATCTGATTAATATTTGAACACATTTATATGCTACACCTGACAACAAAACATGTTTCCCTATCAGTATATTCTTCTCTACCACATAAAACTAAGGGGAGTGAAACAAACAAGCCATATAGATTAGATTAGATTAGATTAGATTCAACTTTATTGTCATTATGCAGAGTACAAGTACAGAGCTAATGAAATGCAGTTAGCATCTAACCAGAAGTGCAAGAATATAGTGTTTTATATACATAAAAGTGCAGAGTAAGTGAAGCTATGATTTACAGAATGTACAGTTGGGTTGCTATATACAGTATTGAGCAGAGTATATACAGAATATAAATAGGAATGCAGTGTAGGATTGAATGTACATTATGAACAGAGCAATGTAGGATTATATATACACATTATGAACAGCAGCAATGTGAGAACTGGTAATAAATACAGTTGGATGAATGTGCAAAAAGTATTGTTAAAATGAATTCTATGTAAAATTAACAGTAGTGCAATTAGATTTTTATAGAATAGTTTACTGTGCTATGTACAGTAACAACTTAGTTTACAGTGCGATAACTAGAACAGTGTGCAGTATGTGCAAAATATGAGTAGTGCAAAATACATGTATGTAAAGTACTTTGACCAGTGCAGTAATAAAGTACAGTAGGTGCCGGTTAGATTGGTGGTGTGGCGTTCAGAAGGGTCACGGGCCTCGGGGAAGAAGCTCTTCCTGAGCCTGCTAGTCCGAGAGCGTAGGCTCCTGTAACGTCTGCCGGATGGAAGGAGAGTGAAAAGTCCATGGTTAGGGTGAGAGGCATCCTTGATGATGTTTCTTGCCCTGCCCAGACAACGCTTGTGATAGATGTTCTCAATGGAAGTTAACTGGGTGCCGGTGATCCGTTGAGCAGTTTTTCACCACTCGCTGGAGTGCTTTGCGGTCAGATGCGGAGCAATTGCTGTACCACACTGAGATGCAGTTTGTGAGTATGCTCTCAATGGTACAGCGGTAGAATTCCACAAGGATCCTGGGATTCAGGTGAACTTTCTTAAGGCTCCGTAAGAAGTAAAGGCGCTGCTGTGCCTTTCTGACCAGGGTGGAGGTGTTTAGGGACCAGGTGAGATCATCAGAGATGTGGATACCAAGGAACTTGAAACTTGACACACGCTCCACTACAGCTCCGTTGATGTAGATGGGTGTGTGTGCATGACTCCTAGCCCGCCTGAAGTCCACAATGATCTCCTTTGTCTTCTGGGTGTTTAGTTCCAGATTGTTGGTGGCACACCACAAAGCCAGGTGCTGCACCTCATCCCTGTAGGCTGACTCATCGTCGTCCTTGATCAGACCTACCACGGTGGTGTCATCTGCAAATTTGATTATGGTGTTGGAGCCATAAACAGGAACGCAGTCATGGGTGAAAAGGGAGTACAGGAGAGGGCTCAGTACGCAGCCCTGTGGCACGCCGGTGTTCAGGGTGATGATGGAGGAGGAGAGGTTATCTAATTTAACAGACTGAGGTCTGTTAGTCAAAAAGTCTAGAATCCAGTTGCAGATGGATGTGCTGATTCCAAGCTGGCTGAGCTTGGAGATCAGCTTGGGAGGGATTACAGTATTAAATGCAGAACTGAAATCAATGAACAGCATTCTCACATGTGTGTTTTGACTGTCCAGGTGGGTGAGGGCAGAGTGAAGTGCCGTTGAGATGGCGTCCTCTGTTGACCTGTTGCGGCGATAGGCAAATTGAAATGGGTCTAGTGTAGCAGGGAGACAGGATTTTAAATGGGATGCAATCAGCTTTTCAAAGCACTTGGCGATGAGAGGGGTGAGTGCAACAGGACGGAAGTCGTTAGGGACCGAGGCAGAGGAGTGCTTTGGTACTGGTACGATGGTGGAGGTTTTGAAGATAGTGGGGACAGATGTTTGGGCCAGGGACAGATTGAAAATGTCCGTAAAGACCTCAGCCAGTTGCTCCGCACAAGCTTTAAGCACACACGACCAGGTATTCCGTCAGGTCCAGCTGCCTTCCGTGCATTCACCTTACACAGAGTGGAGTAAACATCTGAGGTGGAGAGTGTGAGAGGTAGTTCATTGGGCTGATGTTCAGCTTTGAGGGAGATCTCCTTATTATTTTTATCAAAACGAGCATAAAAGTGATTGAGCTCGTCAGGAAGAGAGGCAGAGCTGGAGGGGGGTACAGTGTTAGGTGGTTTGTAATCTGTGATGGATTGTATGCCTTGCCACATACGTCGGGGGTCTGAAGAATTGAAGTGTTTTTCAATCCTCTGTTTATGTGCGAGTTTGGCCTGGCAGATACCCTTCCTCAGGTTGGCTCTGGCTGAGCTGTAAGCCTCCCGGTCTCCAGACCTGAAGGCTGCATCTCTTGCTTTGAGCAGGAGGCGAACCTCTCTGTTCATCCAGGGCTACTGATTGGGGAAAAAATTCTTTTTTTTTTTGGTTGGTCACTCTGCCCACACATCTGTTGATGTGCTCCAAGACCGAGTTGGTGTAAGTGTCAATGTTAATTCGAGAGTCTGTGGTGGCCTGGGCAGCAAACTCACTCCAGTCTGTGTGCTGGAATTGATGTTGAAGAGTGGAGTCAGCACCTTCCAGCCAGATTTTGACAGTCCTTATTGTAGGTTTCACACATTTGATGACCGGGATATACTTGGGGAGCAGGAACAAAGAGAGGTGGTCAGACTGACCCAGGTGGGGGAGGGGTGTGACTTTGTAAGCATCAGTCACATTAGTATAAACGTGGTCCAGTGTTTTATGTCCCCTTGTAGTGCAGGAGACATTCTGATGAAATTTAGGGAGAACAGATCTTAAAGTGCAGTGATTGAAGTCCCCAGCAACAATAAAGGCACCATCCGGGTGCAAGGTTTGTAATTTGCTAATAGCAGCACAAAGTTCTTTCATAGCCACGTTAGCATTAGTGTCCGGAGGTACATAAACTGCAGCAGCAACAATGCAAGTAAACTCACGTGGTAGATAGAATGGCCTGCACTTGATAATCAGGAACTCCAGATCAGCAGAGCAGTAGGTATCAACAATGACAGAATCTGTGCACCATGATTTGTTTACATAAATGCATACTCCACCACCCTTGTTTTTACCAGAGGTTGCTGCTACTCTGTCAGCCCTGAAGAAAGAGCGTCCATCCATATGCACCACGCTGTTTGGGACATCGTTGCAGAGCCATGTTTCAGTGAAAAACATAACATTACAGTCCATAAGCCATTTCTGTGTGAGGGTCCAGATCTTTAGTTCGTCCATCTTGTTCATCAGAGACCGTACATTGGCAAGGAAGATGCTGGGCAGGGCAGGTCGATGTGGATTTAGCCTTAGCTTAGCATGCAGCCCTCCACGCTTTCCCCGTCTTTGTTTACGGTCTCGATGCCGACACCGAGCACTTCCGGTCGGTGCGAGTGATCCGCTTGTCCGCGGTGATCTCAGTAGCTCCAGCGGGAGTTCGCTGAAGTCGAAAGGATGGTCTAAAACTACGTTGGAACACCGTTTGTTGATGTCCAAAAGTGACTGTTTACTATAGCTGTAGTTCGCATAACTGAGTCGCGCGAACACGAATGAAATAACTAGGTAAAGTAACACTATTATCCGAAATCTGGTAAGACGCTGAGCCTCGCGATGTGTTCGCGCCGCCATCTTGGATGAGATGGATATAGTCTTGGATATAGTCTCATTCACAAACTTTGTTAGTTGATGAGAGTGTTTTAATCATCTTATTATTTTTCACAGAGATTGAGCTAATCCAGAAAACATATTTACTCCAGTGATGAGGTCACACTGCTCTCTGTAAATAAATGGGTTAGTACATAGCCTAAATGTACATCAGAAGTGAAAAAAGCAATACTTCTGCAAATGAATACTTCAGTGAGTCATATCCTAACAGTCTCTAGTTCACCCCCCACTGTTCAAATAGGTTTTATACTCAAGTATGGCTACAATGTAATTTACAGAACACTAATGCAGATTTTTTTTCTGAAAAAGAAGTTGACTTCCATATTAATGAAGATGTCTGAGAGGCTCTTGGTTCTGCTTCTCATCCGAGTTAATTATTTCAAACCTTTCCAAGAAATCAGTCTGTGTAATATGAGTGTAATCTAACACCTGAGATATCAGATCCTGGAGTGAGTGAGTGAGACTGTGTGTGTGTGTGTGTGTGTGTGTGTGTGTGTGTGTGTGTGCGCTGGAATGGATAAGAATAAGAGCAGTTATTGAGTCATCGGCGTCCAGACGACACCTCTTCACCTCAGTCCAATTTGTGTTTCAGTAAATCTTGATTCAGTCTTCTCCTTCCCAAAATCCCTCTATCAGCCACCCCTTTTCTGCTAAAATGGTGCTAGTTCTGCTGGGAGATATCTGAATATTTAAGAGCTAACCCACATTACCACATTTGATTTGACAGCCAAATGATGCAACTATGTTACTACATAAATGCTAAACATAAATGCAAATTTAGCATCCTTACATCAAAATGTAACATCAAAAGAGATAAAATAAAAGTATACATCAATCAATTAACATGTACATATAGGGTTGGGCAACATATAAATTGACCGATAGAAGTTTGTTAACTGGTAGAAATTTTTGTCTATCGTCTGTTATTGTGGTTTAAAAAAATAATGATTTCAAGCCGTTGAAATGCAATCAGCAGCGAAAGAGAGCTCATTTCGCTATATGCGTGTGTTGTCTGTGATATGCACGCACATGAAGAAGGTGCTCATAGAGTGTGGGAGTATTGAACAGAGTTATTTTTGCCACTTTACATGCCTTGAACAGTTGAATACACACACTTTTGTGTGTCAAAATACCCGTCTTTGCAAGTATCCTCATAAAAACAGTAATTTAGGTCAAACAGGCCATGTTAATCAAACAACAAAATAGAAAATCTCTCTACTCTTCACGAAATCAATTTTGTAACTTTAATAAGAATAAATATATAATTAATTTCATATATGTGTGTGTTACCATGAAATAAAATTATTTACATTGTGATATAAGACTTTGGTCATATCGCCCACCCCTACATACATATATGTACTCTCTCTCTGTATATTTTATACACATATGTACATACACAGTATATGCTGTATTTTATTTTTAAATCTACAAGTAGGCTATCACTTCAATTTACCATAATGGAATGTTAAGAATACGACATAAAACATAACATACAATTAATAAGGATAGATTTTTTTTGCCTCTATAAAGAAAAAAAAAACAAAATGCACCTGTAAATCCATTTAAGGGGGCAAATATTGTCCTTTAATAGAAAAGGTGTGACTGCGGTCAAAGTGAAAGAGTGGGGGTATGCGGAAGTATTTTAAATCCTCCAGTGGGTACACCGCTGTAAAAAGTTTGAGAACCACTGCTATACAGGAACATGATACTTCCTGATTGAACTGAACATAGCATAGAGCCCAGAGAGGAAGTGAAGATTTAATGAACAATGTGAAACTTCTTTACAGGTTTCATCACTTTACAGTTTTAGTTAGGTCCTTCACTTCTACCTGTGTAAGTATGAGCACCATTTAATCAATCCAACTTTCAGCCAGACAGTTGTTCAGCACCAAGGACAGCGGTCAAACACAAGCACAGGTCTCAGAAGTAGAGAACAGCGATTCTGCACTCTTAGCAGACTACAGCAAGGCACGGCCACACCACTGAGTGAAGATAAGACATATCGTCAAAGCACTCGAGAAACATCACGGACATGCACCAATACACAGGCACACAGTAAGGGGAGGCCCTGTGCACGCCGTCTATGCCTCAGCGAGTCTGATAGCCAGTTGGGTTTTTCTGGCGAAGTGACAGCTGACATGCAGCCTGCTCAGCGTTTTCTTCAAATCACAACACCTTGGAGAAGTAAGTGACATGTGAAGTGTGTTTGGTCCTCCTTGTGATGCATCAAAACAGCCAGTGGGCTTTAAAGTGAAACTGAAATCACAACAGTCTTGTAACTCTTTGACGGTTATAGTGCCAATACAACAAACATCAGACAGGGGAAGGTCACTGTCTCTTTACCACATAAATTTAATAACCCAGTATCTTTTTAGAGCTGAAAATCATATTCACTCTGAGAAAATATGGTACAAAAGCTGTCATTGCTACGGTACACTTTCAAAATGTACCCAGTTTAACCTTAAATTAAACATATTAGTACTTTCTGAGAGGGTACAGTGACAGTTTTTTTAGCATTTTGAACCATTTTCTCTTTTAAATCAGTTATACTAGTGCGAAACAATATGGCGGTAGCATTTGAACAACCATGGCATAATTTAAAATACTTGAACTGTTCAGTAATTCAATTAATTCAATAATTTCTCACATAGACAGCTTTATGTTATGTAATATATAAAATATTATACTGTGATATAAGATTTAGGTCATGCCGCCTACCTTGTAATCAAATGTTTGGTGGAAAATACTAAATCTACATCAAATTTACTGGAACACACAATAAAGAGTAAACAGGCTCTGCTGGTTTCATATGCAAGATTACAGATAAACCACAAAAGATGAAACATAATGAAGCCAAAGACAGTAGATATATCGCACCGCTAATGACTCATTTCCATGTGCTAAAAGAGTAATGATACTATTAAAACTGAGTCATAATTTCAGCAAGAGCGCTTGGCATCACACAATAAAAGGTAATCAAATTATATTCTCATTGGCTTTGCGGTAGCCAAGAGCATCTCAAATAGCATCTCTTTAACTAATAATAAACAGAAATGTGTTAGTGTTTAACATCACCTTTTTTTGACAATTCACCAATTCATAATGTTAGTTTCTATAATAAAAAAAAAAGTGTTTAATAACAGAAAATGTGGAATGCTTTAACAATAAGGTTTCATTTGTTAGTATTATTTGATATTAAATAACAATGAACAATACTTCTACAGCATTTCTATATACTATTTGTAGTTTACATTAATTTCAGCATTTATGAATACATAAAGTTGTATTTATCTGTTAACATTTCTGCATTGTGAACTGACATGAACAAAGAACAAATTTTCAATGTATTTTTAACTAAACTAAGCTGAAAATTTAGTTTTGTCATCAGATGAATACTTACATTTTAAAATATATTAAAACAAAAGTTGTTTTAAATGATAAGAATTCAATGTTTTTACTGTATTTTTGATTAAACACAGCCTTTGTGAGCATAAGATACATCTTGGATAAAAAAATTGGTAACAACTTTATCTATAATGCATTATAAAAGTATTTTTAATGCATTAGTTATGCTTTGCAATGCAGCTTTTAATGCATTGTACAATCACACAAATGATTGTAACCATAGTTAATACATTACAACACTAATCAATTCATTGTTACACTATGCTCTTTAAAACTAAAGAGAGAGGAGTTTGAGCACTGACATTGTCTCTCCTTCACAAACTATTGCACCACTGTGCATCATATCAAACACCACAGCTCACTTTCTTTTATCTCAGTCTCTCTCCTTCACCCTTTCATAATGTAAGAAATATTACAGCTAGGCTTCTGATATTGGAGCATCATGCAGCAACGTGAGAAGAAAACATGGTCTCTGTCAAATCCTGCTAAGCCTGTCGCACTTGCCTCAAAGACACAAACTTCCCCTGTCCTTGAACAACTCTCCTTCTCTACTTCCTGCTCCATTGTGCTGGTGTTTCTAATCTCATGCTCGGTGAGGATTAAAAAACTCAAAACGCTGTAATCTTGCCCACTTCAGAGCAGAGACAAAACATCTCTCGGTCTGAAGTGCTTCTATCCGCCTCGATTCAACACGAAGAGGAGATTCCTCTAAACTTTAAAGTCTGTCACCGGATCAGCCCTGCCAGCGAGCGAGAGGAAACTGCCCTTCACCTGTCATTTGCGTGGCGGTAACACGCTCCACTAGTCTTATTTCCCAGCTATTCATCCAATGTGGAAGAAGACTGGCGCGGGCTGATCAAAGCGACAGAACGAAGGGAAAAGTGGTTTCATTTCTGCAGTGTTAGAGAGAATATTCAGCAAAGCCAGACTGACACCGTTCTTCAGCTAAACTCCGTTAACAAGAGCATAGAAGCTCTCGCACTTCCTCCTCCTTTCCTCCGTCTTTTATTTTATCATCTTCTTCGCATCTTCGGTCTCTCTCTCCCTTTTAGTATGATAATGAGTCTCATTATTCCATTTTACCTCCCTCTAAGGCCCTGACACAATTACCTAGATTCGACTGTGTGTGTGAGAGACAGAGAGTGAGAGAAAGATATTAATAAAAATTGCAGTTTCTGAGTTTCAATGAAACTGTTCCTCACTTTACTATTAAAGAAGCATGATTTGAGCATTTCAGGTTACATCATAGATGTAGATTTGAACCCATGTACCCCATGTGAGCACCACAGCGCAATACTTTATAACCATATTTAAAAAATTATTATATGTAGAATTATAAATACATAGCATTTTAGAAATATACAAATGACTATGGATTATTTTTATTATTATTATTTAAAGTGTCTAAAAAATATTTCTATGAAGTTTATTATTTTGACCATTTTTAAAATAATTGTTTACCTTATGACATTTACACGGCCAAGTGTTTATAGCCATTTAGCAGTTTTATTCATAGCAAAAATACTTTATGGGATTGGAATCCATTGTGGGTTAGAAATGAACCGGCATCCCTGATGTGATAATGATAATAATATATAAATCTCATAAATGTTCTGCACACTTTTTTGCATGTAGTTTTTTTTTATTACATTTAGACAGCTAAAACTGTCCGCACACTAGATGATTTTCAAATCATAAATGATTCAGCTATAGAAGCACACGACATCTGTTTTGATATTTATGATATAATCGTAATGACACCACACAATAGAGAATTTTTTGGACAAAAAAATCGTTTGCGACAAGCCTAGAATCAGGCCACGCCCCCTGATCATTTGGGGGTGCAAATCTGCTTAAAATCGGCCTTAAAATCATCTAGTGTGCGGCCATCTTAAGTAAACCTGCATGAAAGTTTGTATGAAAAGGGACAATTCTCCCTCTGGCATGTGTGTGAGAGATGGTCTGATTGACCTCATGATTTCTATCGATCTGACAGTGGCCTGCGTTCATTTGTAGGACTACTTTCAGAAAATGATTCAATAGAAATACTCCAAAAAGATAGCCTTGGCCTTTAACAACCCAATTATTCTCAGACTGACTATTTTTTGATTTATGGGTACATGGGCAAAAGGGAAGGGACAAGAAGAAATGGGATAGAAAAAAAAATCATCTCAACACAGAAAAGCCTTGTGCACATCTGGAAAAGTCTCGTTTTCACACACTAACTGAAATTCTCTTAGAAGAAAACTAGAGAGAAAACTAATCGTGACTGAATCTGAAAGGAAAAAGTGTTGTAGCACCTGACAAACAATCTAAATAAAAATGCTCATCAAAGCTTCATTTATTTGAGCAAAAACTATTGGTGGTGGATGAGGAGATACCCCCTCACATTGAAAAGCGCTTTGAGTGTCTAGAAAAGCACTATATAAATGCAACAAATTCTTCTTCTTATTATTATTATTATTATTATAAAAAGTTTAAAAGAACATTTATTTAAAATCAAAATCACTACCATTCAAAGGTTTGGGGAAAGTCATTTTTTTTTTTTTTTTTTTTTAAAGAAATTAATCATAAAATTAGGCCTATAAACCTAAAATAAAGGTCTCATCCAAAAATAACTATTTTTAATGTTTTTTTTTTTGTTGTACTTGTTTTTTAAGTTAGCTAAATAGATGAGCCTTAGTCTGTAGTAATTATAATTAGCTTAGCTCATCTTGCTTAGATACTTATGCAAATAAGCACACGCGTTTCATTCGGTTCCAATGGAGGTTCACTGTTTACATTGAAGAGTCATTCTCCATTATCAAATAATTAATGAATGAACAGATCATTATGCAGCTCTCATCCCTAAATCTATACTTCTCCCAAATCCTCTTGAGCTGCACTCTGGGATTGAACCACCACGGCAACTCCATTAGAGCAGGAGAAAGAAAGAAAGGGGAGGTCTTGCCCCTTTATCCAGTTTAAAAAGAGCACAGCGTCTATGTGGCGGCTCACATGCATACTCTGGGAATTTCTCAGGAGATTGTGCTCCGTTTCTGTCTCTAAAGCCCCGGACAGACGGGCGGCACAGGGGGTGGAGCGCTACGGCATGTCGCGCTCCGGGGCTCAGGGCGGGCGAGATCCCTGCGTGCCAGTCTGCCTGTGAGGAGCGGATGACAGCTGAGAATGAAAAACATTTGCCTGGGACACAGAGCAGCTTTGGGGTGGAGATCCTGCCACAGTCAGACCCCTCACCTCATGTCAGCCCGTCACCTCTACTTACAGAGCTCACCAATCAGGCCTGGAGCTGATATACAAGGCCCTGGAGCTTTAACACCTTCAATCACGCTTGCACACATACATAACTCCACTTTCTTCAGGCCCCATGAGGCACGTCAACAAATGATTGTGCTGGCAGGAACACCCTCCCCCTCAAACTTACAATTTTGTGAGCCAGATAAAGAGCTGAGATCTGTTCGCACCTAGCATAAAATTTCAGCACAGGATTTTTAAATGAAACCACATCTCTGTGAATTACATTACAGTTTTAGGGCATTTTAGAAGCTAAAACAATCAGAGCAAAAGAAAAAGTAAAACTATATGCAAATACTTTCAGAAAAAGAAGAAAATTTGCACAGGACTAGTTTGGGTGAGGAAAATTGCTTTATTTTGTGATATTTTGTGCTGTTTATTGGTGCGAACAAGGGTAGAGAGAATGAGAAGGAGCAAAGTTGACAGTCAGAGAGACAAAAGCACAGAGACAATGACAGAGACAGATGTGCAGTCGCAGTCACGCACCTGAGCTAACAGACACTGCACTTCTGCGTGCAACAGAAGTGATTGTTACCAAACAGAATAGCTAATTGTTGCCAAAACTAATTAAAGAGGGTTCACACCGAAAATGTAAACTGTCATTATGCACTTACCCTCATGTTGCTGCAAAATTGTATATCTTCCATCGAATACAAAAGGTGGATTTAGAATAATGTTCTTGTTCAGAAAGTGTTCATGAAATAAACAGAATTATAGGAATAACGTAGCAACTAAACATATTAAATTACAATACAGCTTTGCTGGTTTTTCCTTCACTACTCACTAACCATGTTACAAGTAAATTAAATTTTACAGTAAATGCATAAATTAATAAATAAATATTTGCTAAAGAAATTTATTCATACTGCCCAGAAATGTTTGTTGTTGGAAAGATTTTTTTTTTCTCTTATGCTCACCAAGGCTAGATTTATTTAATATTGTTAAACATTAATATTGTAAAATATTATTCTAATTTTAATATATTTTAATATATGTTATTTATTCCTGTGATGCAAAGCTGAATTTTCAGCAGCCATTACTCCAGTCTTCAGTGTCACATGACCCTACAGCAATCATTCTAACAAGCTGATTTAGGGCTCAAGAAAAATGTCTTATTATCAATGTTGAAAATCATGATACATTTTTCAGGATTATTTGATGTATAGAAAGTTCAACAACATTTATTTGAAATAGAAAGCTTTTGTAACATTATAAATGCTGAATGCATCCAAACTTTTAAGCATTGATGGTGGTGTAGGGAATTTTATTTCTTCACTTTTAAATATAAGATTTAAATCCAAAAGTCTTCAAAATCATGTCGACAGTATTCAAACTATACACTATTAGCGAGACACATAGAGCATAACGTAAAACATTCCCATACATTACTACTTGGCAGGCCGACAGCATTGTGTGTGTTTGGCATATGCTGCATGTAAAACATTTATGAGCAGTTAGCACATGAGGGAGATGGCAGTTGCTCTGTGTGAGTTGTGTGGGAGTGTCGAAAATGTACGAGTTTCCTCTCATACTGGGGTCACAGAGTCACACAGGGTTCAATTCCGGCAGCACCGCAGGCTTCAAAGTTCGGTGCTTCTGTTGTCTCGTTTGAGGAATGAGGTGCCACATTCCCTCGGGTCACACACACATAACACACAGCTGAACGTGACTTTTCACAGACGGCCGTGACAGACTTATTAGTGCCATGGGCTGCAGGGACACAGTGGCACACATGAATGGACAGAAGGAAAACTCCCTACACAAAGGCAAGGTGCGAATGCAGTCTCAATGTCAATCAACTTGATTGACAGCTCTCTTCAGGCTACTCAAAAATCTCAAGGTAAAACTCACCAGAGGGAAAAAAAAAAACCTCTCAAACCTCTACACAAACACAGCGAGTCCTCTGAGAAGGACATGGTACTTATGAGAGCCAATGATCCGTTCAAAGAGATGCTATTTCATCAGTAGAGAACACGCAGAGTAAACATCTTGTGGGATAGTCTCAACTGACTGAAATGTAAGAAACAAGTTCATCCTCAAATGTTTAGATATGATAGACACTGCAGTGCTGTCACCATACATGGATAAGTCTCAGTTTTATAAATCTATTTACTGTACTGCAGATCAATGCTTCTCTCAGGGCACAGGAGATATCATTTCTCTGAATCAGTCGTGTAAAAATATAGTCAAAAAGTTAAGTCATACTAACAAATTTGTTCACTCAAATAGAACAAAAACTACAACAAATGAGAACCAAAAATGAATTGCTCGGACAAAAGATGAGCAAACACAAAATAGCCTGATTTGTAGGAATCCTTGCTTGATTCTCATGAAGCTTAAATAACCAGTTCACCAAAAAATAAAATAAAATAAAAAATCCCCAAAACTGAAATTATTTACTTGTGATGTTCCAAACCTGGATGACATTTTTAAGGAGTATCCTGGATCAATCTTCCCAATATAATAAATCTGAATAAGGACAGGGGCTCCCAAGCTCCACAATCACTGTGAAAGTATCATAAAAGTTTTCTGAAATCATAAATTAGTTTTGTGTGATTTTGTGCGAAACCTTCACATTTAGTGAATAAATGAATTAAATTCTGAATTAAATTTTTCAATGAATCAGTAACTCTGGCTCATAAAATCAGTCGGAATGATTCGTTTTAATCCTTTTGGAGGCAAAAAATATTAAAATTTTGTCATACATTTACCATTTTGTGATTCCAAAACCACAATACTTTGAGGAAACTTTGAAACACAAATTAAGAGGTTTCTGTCCCCCAATTGAAGGTCCGGATAACCAAAACTTTGAAGATCAAAGAACATCAAGCTGTCATAAAATCCATAAAAGCAAGCTGTTTAATACATTTTGTATAGAGATATGATTGCTTTATATTAATGCGCAAATTTAATTTACGCTTTTATTTATTTATTTTTTTTATCTTCAAAGTTTGGATTATCTGTACTTTTAATGGAGGAACAGAAACTTCTAGATTTTATTAAAATATCTTAATTTTTGTTTCAAAGAATAACCAAAATTTTATGGGTTCGGAACAAAATGAGAATGAGCAAATGACTTCAGTTCTTTGTAATTTCATGGGAAAATGCTGAAAACAGTTACTTTAAATGGTCTCATTTTGTGTCATGTGGTAGGAGGAAACTCATATGGGTTTGGAACAGCATGAGGGTGAATAAATAAATGACAGGTTTTCGGTTGGTGAACATTTTGCAATTACCAGATTTCTCATCTCCATGTGATGAGAAAGGCAACAAAAACAGAGAAATAGTGAGAGTATGAGAGACACACGGATGGTGAGACAGATAAAAGAATGAATAGATGAAAACGGAGCAATAGCAAAGAGGAACTCCTGAATTCCTTCCTCAAATGTTCACTTTCTATCTAACAGTCACAACTTAGCCTCTGCGATCGTGAGACAAAATCACAAACACTTTGATCCCTCAGTGAAACGACTGTCTCTTGGTAGAGATATGATGTTGTAATGCTGGTGTAACTTTACTGATTTCAGGAAGAGAAAAGAGGAAGTGTAAAAGAATAAACCCCATTTTTAGCACCAGCTTGCTTGTAGAACTTACATAAATCATTTTAAAACTTTCAAGTAACCAGAAAAAGCTACCAAATAGACTTAATTTCACTTGCTCACACCGATTGGCTGTGCAATATTATAGACAACTGTACTGTCCAATGAGCAGAGCAGTTTCTGACAGGAGCCTACACACACTTCACTGGATGCAAATCAAACCTTCAAGCCACTGTTTTTTGGCTTATTCATGGCTTGCTTTGCATTAACCAAATATGCATTTGCATAGCAACAGAAACCTTTTACTGTAAGTCTAACCCTTCCACAATATTTCACCATTTGCTGACAGAAAAGGGAAGGGTGAAGTGGAATGCAACAAAGGTTTAAAGCATTGGGTGGAGATCATATCCAGCTGCTGTTCTTGAACTTTCTATTCATCAAAGGATTCTGAATATTACTGACGGATCATGTGACACTGGTTTAATGACTGTGGAAAACCATCACAATAATTAATTACTTTTTAAAGGGGTCATATGATGCTGCTAAAAAGAACATTATTTTGTGTATTTGGTGTAAATGGTTATTTTAAGCTGTATTAATATTTCACAGTATTGCAGTTTTTACTGTATTTTTATATCAAATAAATGCCACCTTGGTGAACATTAGAGAATTCTTACTTTTATAAATAGATAAAAACCTTACTGAACTCAATTTTTGGACTATAGTGTATATAATTATTTTAGGAAAAATGAAAAAATAAAAATGGAAAAGGAAAAATTAAATATTGAAAAAAAACTTTAACCCTCTGCATGTTTGTCAGTAGTTGTCCATATCAAAGAGATCTGGATAATCTTAGTCTTTGATGACAGACAAATGCACAGGCAGTAAACTAGAGACCCAGATGGAAGGACCACTGACACAGAAGGACCTTGGCATCCCATGAGACAGACACCTTTATTGGCAACATGATCAGAGACACCTGAAATATCTCACACTGAGATGACACACTATGAAAAGGAATGAGGATTGGGGATGTGAAATGTAATTTACTTGGTCGAGATGGTCAGCATGAGACATTTAAAAGGAATGAGGCTGAGACGGAGAGAGAGAGAGAGAGAGAGAGAGAGAGAGAGAGAGAGAGAGAGAGAGAGAGAGAGTGATTACCTTGAGTCGAGATGGTCAGCATGAGACATGAGAGAGAGAGAGAGAGAGAGACTAAGAGTTAGTTTTAATTAGGCAAGCATCACTTTTACTATTTATGTTGATTAATTTTAATTAATTGAATACAATAAATATGGCCTTTTCAACAAAGCTATAAAGACACCAAAGTAGAGCCCATACAGTATCTGATTTGTGAAATTAGCTATTTTGTGCCGTTCAAACAGACGTTCCGAAATGGCGACAGGTTAATTTCAACTCTTTTTTTCCTGATCTGGGAGATACAAACATTGAGACGCAGACAAAAGGAGAAAACATGAGAGGGTAAATGCTCGCTGCAGAAAAATAGTAACATCTGATGAGGTCAAATGAAATCTTTTTTCCTCTTCTCATATCGCAGCTGTGATCTCATTAGCAGGTGGCTGTGTATTTGAATGAGATGTGCTGCATGTTTCTGGCTCAGATTAGCAGTGTGAACATCACACTAACAGGCTCTACAGGGATAATCTGAGAATTGAGAGACATCAAACACACAGACCTATGAACTCCGGATTACTAGCAGTAGGGAGTTAACCGTCATCATCACCAGTTTATCAAAGTCCTATTAGTTTTGCATCGGCAGACTTCATCTACATGGTTCACACTGCAGGTTATTCTGTTATATATCCAACCATTTAGACAGGAAGACCTGATTATTATTATTAATAGTATTTTTAAAGGCACTTTTTCCAGAAGTTACCTTTCAAGAGGCTAAAATAAACAACGTTTATTATTATAAATATAATTATAATAATAATAATAATAATAATAATATTGATTATTATTTTTATGTTATTGTTTTTTATTTTTATTTTTTTTTGTTTTATTATTATTATTATTAGTAGTAGTAGTAGTAGTATTAAATAATACATAGGCCTTCTTGTTGTTGTTAATAATAATATAACAATAAATTCATTAAATTATTATTTTTATTATTAACATGCATTTTCTATCAAGCTGCTTTGAAACATTATTTTTGCATTATTATTTTGAGATAAACATTATTTTATCTCAAGAAACATTTTTTTAACATCCTTAATAATCAATGCAATATGAATATAAAATACAAAATGTTTTGCTAACAGTTAGGATGGATGTTAGAACTTAAAATGAGACTTGCATGCTATGTAATGTATATCAAATTAACATCCTTAGAGTTACTGAGATGTACTGTACATAAGCAAGGCTCACTGATATTAGCAGGAAAAGTAATAGACAGATTTTGGGGTTAGTCAAACACACCTAGAATTCCTCATGAACCGCTTGACATTCAGTCAGACAGAGGCGGCATTCTCAGCATCTGTTGTTTTTCACAGGACTGTGTTTCTGCCCATTCCAGTGCTCTCAACCAGTGTTGTTTTTTTTTTATTAAAAAAAAAAAAACGTGATGAACCAGTGGCTTTTGGGTAATTCAACCATATGGTGCCCCCAGCCACAATGAACCTCAGCCAGCCGCCAAAATGAAAAATGAACAGATGCGTGAACCTTTCTGCTAGATTAAAAACAGAGTTTATGAAAAGGGTCACCAACCCAACACTGCCATTTACCATAACACAGACACAATCAATCAACCTAATGGGCTTTAAATGGCAAAGCTCATCTCAGAAAAGCTGAATACAAAAAAGTGAGCATTAGTCGGCGTCTCCACAAAAAATTGCAGCAAACTAAACATTTTTGCTTTGTAGAAATGAAAAGCCGTAATTCCAACAGTGACACATAAGGACACTGGGTAATAAATCTCAGCTTTAGGGATCAACCTTTTTTTGAACCCACCAATGATTCACACAGTTCACAAAAGCGACATAATTCTGTCAAGAAATTCTGGTTTGATTCAGAAAAATTCAAGATCATTTTGAGCTCATTTTTAATAATTTTGTTTATTGAAAAGCATGAAGAGTTATTTATTTTATTTCTAAATTATTATTAATATATATATTTTATTATGTTACCTATTTACAAATTGGTTATGAAATAATAATAATCTAAAATTTTATTAATTTCTTTTTAATTTTTAAATGATTACTATCATTTTTATTATTATATTATAATAAATGTATTAACAATATAAAATATTAGAATTCTCTATTACTTATATTATTTTAAATTATTAATATCATTTTTATTATTATTATATATTATAATACATAAATAGTAGTTATATAATAACACAAAATTATAATTTTGTTTTTATTTACTATTTTTATTATTTTTTTCTAAACAAATATATTTTAGTATCATATATTATAACAATTATATAATAACAATATAAGATTAAATTTTTATTAATTATTAATACATTTTATTATTACATTACATGAATAAGAATTATAAATTAACAATATAAAATATTATAATTTTGTTTTTAAATTAAGAGTTTGTCTTCATTTGCCAATGATTTACCTACAATGCTGCTCAAAAAACTTAAGATGCATCTTGTACCACTTTTTTTTTTTTTTTTTTTTTTTTTTTTTTTATTGTTGATTCTTCTTTTTGTGGATTTTGGGTTTTTGTGTTTTTGTGGAAAAAATATGGTATCAATCTGACAAGGAGGCGGCACGCCATAAAACAAGAATTTGCTTTTATCCCCCCTACAGGGACTAACCTCATGTCTGACCTTTGACCTCCAAGCCTAATGTTAATGGTGGTAACCACTCTAGACCACATGCAGGCTCAGATTCCTGCTGACCACTGACCTTTAAACCGAAGAAAAAGAGGTAAAAGACAAGAGTGAGTGGCTCCAGATGGCTCTAAATCAACTAACGTAGAACTCACAGAGAGAACCAGTGGAATAATGTAATAATGTACAAAAGAGTCTCTCTGGGCCACGGTGCCACCTGCCACTATCAGCTCTGGCCGCCGTTAAAAAAACACCATGTCTGTACATCATGTCATCATGGCCGCCGTTATCATAACGTTCAGCTACAGATCATGACACAGTGATTTGTTAATCCAGAGT